>NW_013953257.1:77967-85735 GCF_001266775.1 Austrofundulus limnaeus
CTGCAGAACAGTTGATCTGTCCTTGTATCGTAGAAATTTGACAACAATGGGCCTGGGTCTGTCTCCTCTAGGTTTACCGGTGCGGTGAGCTCTCTCGATCTCAATCTTATGTTGAAAGTTTAGCTTTTCATTTAAAATAGTTTTCACTTTCTCCTCAGTCTCAGCCCAAGTCTCATTTGGTGATTCAGTAATACCATCAAAAACCAGATTGTTTCTCCTTGATTGCCCCTCAAGGTACTCCATTTTATCAGTGATAGTYATCATGCCCTCACATACTTTAAATATGTCTGACTGCAGTGTGTCACTTCGGTCCTTGTGCCTAGCACTTTCTACTTTAATATCGTCAACGTCTTTCTGTGTAAATTGCAGGCTGGTTTTAATGTCCTGTAGTTCTCGTGTCATTGCGTCCATTCTGGTGTTAGTAGTGTCCACAATGATTTTAACAAAACCTTTAAAATTGTCCTGTTGTTGTTGGAGTAACTCCATATACATTTCCTTTTGCTGGCTCAGCAACTCTTTGACTTGCGTGAGTGATACATAGTCCTCATCTTGTCTCCCGTTGGTCTTGGATCCTTTTGGAGGCATTATTTCGCTTGTTTTTGCCGTTCGCTTCCTTAACATGCTTTGAGAGCAACATTTCCAGCTAATGTTCATCCGGACAATATAATCATCCCACCGATGGGGGAACAGGAGAATGCAAGAGCCTATGTGTCAAGAGCTCATAAAGCCTGGAGAAATATTACTGGGAATTATCCAGATTTCAACCGCAAGGAACAGTCGATTCGCCAAGCAAAGATACAAGAAGGGCTGCCACCACCAGTCAGGAACAAATTGGCAGAGGTGGTTGGACTGGGCAGCATGATGAGAAGTGTATACTGACCATGTTGCACATCAGGTTTACTTACATTGCAAAAAGGAACAAGCGCAAAAACAACAAGACCAGGAGATGCTCAGAAAGCTCACCCAAGTGCAACTGATGGACAGTAAAAATAAAGACAAGACTTGAGCTGTTGTAATGAAAACCCAACAGAATCAACTTCCACTGACATAAATGTAGAAAAAAAAAAGACTGGAGGAAGAGCCAGCATTAGCTTTACCTGTTTATTCAAAAAAATTGTCTTATGTGTGTCCACCTCAACTGGGGGTGGAAATGCATGCGTTGTTCTCTGTCAACAAACTGGGACAGGGTTAAGTCAAATGGCCGGAGGCCTGTCAAACCAAATGGAAAGATGCCCACTCTGTTGCTAACTTTCTGTGTAGTGAAGTTATACCCAGATGKGGAYTTCCGGATAGGATTTCATCAGATAATGGGAGAGAGTTTGTAGATAAAACAGTAAAACTGATCCTATAAAAGTTAAGAATTAAACAACACCTTGGATCTGTTTATCAGCTTCAGAGCCAAGGCATTTGTGAAAAATTGAATGTGGTGCTAAAATAACCGCCTAGTAAAAATCTGTTAACATACTGGTCCTAACTGGGTGGCTGCATTTTCTCTTATTTTAATGATGATTTGTTTTTGTACTCTGTTTGCTGACTTTTGCAAAAGCCCTGGTTTTAAGATGGGTTGGAGTGGTGATGCCTGATAACCAAGCGCAAATGCCATTATTGGATGGAAATGTGAGTGAGGAGGAAATGATTCACCTACAGAGTGATGATGTTATGGACACGTACCCATTTTAAGTATTTTGTTTGGTCTGGTTACACTTCACAATATGTCTGTGTGTTGACACTGTGAAGGGAATGTGTGTAGGATGGGTGCCAATTTTTGTTTGATTCAGTTTTCTCCTGTTTTTGTAATCTAGGGAGGTAAGATGAATGTAATTTGTTTGTTTTGTTTTGATGGACAGGACAGTAGTTACTCAGAAAGTTAGAGTCTTTTTGTTTGTTGTTTTGGCTGAAGCCCAATCTGAAGCTAATGGCTACTGTTTTCCCTTTTATTACTTCAGTGTTAAATTCTGGCCATGAGTAACTGTTAAGGCACCACATATAACATTTTTCTTTTCTCTTTATTTACTGATATGTTTGTTGTCATATTTTGTTTGCCTAAATAGTTTTCTTTTTTCCTTCTTTTCACATATATCTTTTTTTTATTAATTTTGTTTGATTTTGTTTATTCATTTGATTTGACTCAGTCCTTTATTTTTTGACTGAGCACCAGGAGCAGGATAAGTGTCACAGCTCTGAGGATTTCTTTCTTTCTTTTATTTTTTTCTTCTGTTGACCAAAGTGAGATGACGTTAACACCTCACATAAGTAGTTACATACCTCACAGAACATTACCACTTGGACACTTGTAACATGCTGTTACTCATCAGCATTGTATAAACATAATGATAAAGTTCAGTTTCCATGCATGGTATTGAAACGTGTCATTTTTTGCAACATACTGGTGTGGTGTTTTAAGTTTTTCCAGGAGGACACCAGGCTGATTCTGTTACATGGACTTTGGACTCACATTCTTGGACAGGACTCATAAATCTGTGCAGAATCGGCAGTACAAAGGACTTGGACTCTGTGTTGTGATGGCTCAAATATTTTTGCCACAGAAAAGGACTGAATCGGGCACCATGGGTGACAGAAAACCAAAACTACCGTTGTTAAGAACTCTTATAATCTTCTTTTTGTGTTTATCATTTTGGTTTTTATTCCTTATATCATACTGTTTGATGTGACAATCATTTACTATGTGTTCTTATTATTTTGACTGTCATATTATGATCTTATTATTTTGACTGTCATATTATGATCATCTTATGTAGTGAGCTGAGTCTCATAGAAATATCTAACTCACTTTGTGTTTATGCGTGACTCATTACATTTGTCCTTACTAACAAACCGGGAAGAGATTGGCATTGAAAAGTCCCTAAAATTAGTTTATGTTAATTGTTAGATTCAAACGAAGATTTCCTTCACAGATTGGCATGGAGTGAGGATTTCTCTGGGACCTGTGGTCTTTTACCCATCCCTGTTTCATGGGGAGGTTTTTCTGATCGTGATGGGTCATTTTAGGCATATTGCAACGAGTCAGCATTCAGGTCCCCTGCAGTGACACAGATTTTTAAATGAGTATGCGTGGATTGTTTGTCCATGTCAGTCATGGAGGTGTTCACAGTCAGGAGGCCTGGGGGTGTGGCTGATGTAGCCAAATTTGACCTTATTAGAAAATTAGTCTTAGTTTACCTACTTATAAAGTAATTTAAAATAATGTGCGCTTAGGATTTAAAATGGGTTATTAGCTAAATTAGACAACCTCTAAATTGTAGGCTGTACCRTTTACTTATTTGCTAATGGACAAATGTTATTATCCATTGAATTTGAACAGCAAAGTTTTTGTGCTGCAGTGGCTATGGTGTTATCTTTTCTCGATTTACAGCCAATCCTTTATTTTTCTTTCAGGACTAATTAGTCCAGAAGGGGGGAATTATGTAGTGTCCAAGAGTGGGGGCCTTTTCTCAGGAATGCACAGATGTGATGCCTCTTAGTTTCCAGCTTCAGAGCTTGGCACATTTTACCATATTAGGAAGAAGGTATACYGTGACAAGATTTATGATACATCTGTGAAAGCCTATAAAGAGCCTTGTATGCCCCCGCTCTTGGCCATCATTTTCATCTTCTTACTTGGTGAATCATTTTGGCATTGGAGGCCACAATTTGGTTTTTGGCTGCAATCTCCTGGACTGCAAATAAAGCTTTTTGCTGTTCAATCAGCCTGTTTCAGAGTCTTCTCTTCATTGAGCAACAACAGTTCCGCAGAACCCAGATGACCCGGTTTCTACATCTCAATGCTTCCTTCAAAATTAGCCATAATTAAATGTCCTGCTCATTGCAAGGGGAACAATTAAATCATATTAGGAAATAAAGCGGCGGACGACGCAGCGAAAATCACGTCAGGATGCAAAACAGCAATTTTAACACCAGTAATTTCACTTGAACCAGTAATGACACCAGATGACATCATTCATATTCAGAACAATGAAACACAGAGTGAAAAACAGTTCTGGAGTCAAAGAGGAACAACCCAAGACAATTATGGGTTGTGGAGATCACATGAAGGATTGATTGTTGCACCAGTATCACTACTGACAATTTTGATATCAGAAAGTCACAGTGTAGATCACTATAGAAGAGGTCACGTCTTGAACAGATTAAAGGAACARGGTTATTGGTCGCCATATCAGAGAGCTATGGTTGATGAAATGTTGGACCTGTGTGACATTTGTGCAAAGAACAATGGGCCTCATGCAAGAACATGTTTGTATTCTTATCATAAATTTCTCTTACTTTTATTCGTGCAAAGGGTTCGTACGGACATGTCACGTCAGATTCAACAAACTCTTCTATCTTCAGGAAAAGTGTGTAAATGAGCTGCGTAAATTCCACCTGTTCGTATCCAGCTGCTCGTGCACGCGAGAGGAGATTAGCATAATTACCACCCCAAAAACACCGTAAAAGGCTATGTTTCCTGCTTCAGCTACAAGGAAGTGTTCATTCATTCATGAAAATGACAGCGAAAACTAAAAAAAAATAACTTTATGAGTTCAGAGATTGAAGTCCTGCTGTCAGAGATACAGAAAAGAAAATCTGTCATTTTTTGCAGGTCAGCTGTGGAATAAAAAAGAGCTGCTAAAAATATAAACAACTGTGTTAAATCATTTTCATTTATTCAGAAGCCACAGCGCTGCACACCGTACCCCCCCCCCCTCCTGTGCTGCGCGGTCGCAGGTGGTCTCAGATGCGTGTTTGAAATAAGCATTTTAAAATGTTTTCAAAATAAGTCTGGCACTTTGGAGAAAACCCAGGACTCGCTGGAGGGATTATTTATCCCCTCTGGCCTGGGAACGTCTCGGAGTCCCCCAGGACGAGCTAGAAAGTGTCGCTGGGGAGAGTGGGGTCTTTCTGCTGCTGGCCCCGCACCAGATAGCGGGTAAGCCGGCTGGACGGACAATTTATATTGTTAGTCTAAATTATTACATTTAAAATTATAACTCTAATTCAAGCAGAATAACTTATTGTCAACATAATTATGGAGTGTGATTTATTTTCAACTCAAAATATCTTCAAACTAACTAAATATAAAGTTATTAATGAAGAAAATCCATCTGGATAATAGCAGACTGACTGCTCGTAAAATATACGACAGGTCTGGACCACACGTAAATTTTGTTAGTATCTGAAAAAAATCTTAGAATACGAAAACATTGGTGAATGCCACAAATTTTCCTAAATCACTCGTACGCACAATTTAAGAACAAATCTGTGCGTACGAACGGTTCTTGCATGAGGCCCAATGTGAAAAAAAGGGATAAAAACACCAGTTGGTCACATTCCTGTTCCAGAGGGACCATTTAAACATTTAGTCATAGACTATATTGACATGATTAATTCAGTCCAACATAAACAGTACATGTTGGTCATGACTGATCGCTTTAGCAGGTGGGTTGAGGCGTTGCCTCCTAAGGACACGAGTGCAGAAACAGTTGTGAAATTTCTGGTGAGAGAGGTCATACCAAGGTTTGGGATACCATCAGAAATAAGTTCTGAAAATGGCCCAGCATTTGTTCAAAAGATTTTTAAAGGCATTTTGCAGCAGTTGAGAATCAAACAGCGCCAAGGAGCTGTTTACCACCCACAGAGTCAAGAGATGGTTGAAAGGGTTAGTTTGAGCTTGAAGTTTAAGATTAACAAGATCTGTGCTTCTACTAACCTCAACTGGATTGGTGCCCTGCCACTTGCGCTTTTGTATTATCGCACTCAAGTTCACAAAATAACACATTTGTCACCGCATGAAATGCTAACAGGAAGAAAGATGCCAACACCGCAATACAGAGGTCCCCATCATGGACCTCCTCTTGAACAACTGGAACTTGAATTAAAATAGTATGTTGAAGAACTAACAACAATTCACAAAGCTATCTACTTATAGGAAAAGAAAAGAGAGCTTATTTCAAATGCAGATGCTGAGAGGCCAGTGGTTCCAGGTGACCAGGTTTACATCAAAGTCTTCCTCAGGAAGTGGCACGAGCCGAGACGATTGGGTCCTTTTACCATTGTCCGTGCCACACCGACGGCAGTTCAGGTGGAAGGAAGTTCAACCTGGTACCATCTCAGTCATTGCACCAAAGTTCCAGACATAAACAAGGGCAGTGTTATAGAGAAAATAAACATTGAACATGACATCAAAAAGAGAGCAGAAAGTGAGTCTGTTAACGGTTCTGGCCTGGATAATCCTAGGGGCATCCATGATGGCACAAATCCAACTGGAGGAGGTGAAGATGCCAGCCAAACACAGCCGGGCCCTCGCAGACCTGTCACGAGAGCGTTTGCCAGGGCAGCAGCTGGAAGCAGGACCTAGCCATCATAACAAAGCTGAGTATGATGCAACAACAACACCCCACCACAAACTGGCACCTTTGCCAGCATTTCAAAATATATTTGCATGCTCGAAAACACCAAAACACACTGCTAAATGTAAAATAAAATGAGTAAAATCTAGAAAAAATAAGAGATATAAACTACAAAATAGAATGGATCCAGGAAACAACACCAAAACCAGAGATAATCCCAACTACAGTAGCCAAAACMACACCAAAAGTAATAACGCCAAAGCAGGAAGGTTTGGTAACCTTGGTCGAACCAACAACTACACAAGCGAACAAATTGCTAAACATGGTTAAAACAACAGCATCATTAACCACACCTAACATTAAATCAGATGACACTGAACCAACTACTCCAACAAAAGCATTAATTACCACTGTGAAACCTAAAGTACGCAAAATGACTCAAAAAACCTTATCAACAACTACAGTAACAACTAAACCAACAGTGGAAAAGCCAACATTCAGAAAAACATTAACTGTTAAGGTAATTAGTAAAGATGCAACCACACATGACACAACTACAAAGCAAACCATTAAAGCAACAAAGAACACTTTTACTTTGTTTTTGCAATTTAAAGAAGAACTGAACTGAACTGAACTAAACTTGTTTTTAAACAGCGTATCCTTTTAATCCTATCACTTTCTTATTTTTGAGTATATTCGTTTATGCAGGCATCATCATGGACTTTTGATGCAGAACTTTTATATTAATCAACGGTCGAAACAGTGAATCCAGTTTTAAGCTTTTA
Organism: Austrofundulus limnaeus; assembly: GCF_001266775.1. NCBI lineage: Eukaryota > Metazoa > Chordata > Actinopteri > Cyprinodontiformes > Rivulidae > Austrofundulus > Austrofundulus limnaeus. The sequence continues at coordinate 85,097 of NW_013953257.1, forward strand.
CACCATGGTGCATTTATTTGTGTTTATTGTTTGATCATTTATTCTGGTATGATTGTGTTTGTGTGCCATTTGTCCTTTATTAGTGTATCCTCATTAACGTTTTCCTTACAGGTTTTTATCATTTGTCATGTTATTATTTTATCATTTCAGCATTTAATAGTCCTTAATGTCAATTATTATTTTGCCTTTTATGTTTACCATTTCAGTAGAATGTCATGACTTGTCATTTATGCTAAGGCTAAATTTGCTAAAGGTGTTATGTATTCATTTAGCGACACAAAGGTTGGAAATTACCATGTCTTATACGGCAGGAAGTGAGGTAAGAATTAGCTGCAAGGCTGGAAAAGGTCTCTAGCCATGGGTGGGTGCTGCCACTCCTGGCCCAAAGGTGGGAGCCCCTTGTGAGGGAGGGGGTCAAACTCAAAAAGGGAGGATTGTAGCAGTATTTGTTAGAAGCTGGGACAAAGGGTCAGAATAAGGGTCGTATAAACATCTGGTAAGAACATTCTGTAAAAGGTGAGATCATCAAACAGTCTACAAATAGATTTAATAAGTGTGTATTGGGTGGTCTTAAATTTCCTGTAATGATGGGGTTTGTGAGTTTCACTGAATGCTCAGACACCAGAGACGATTTAAGGA
>NW_013953257.1:89707-95437 GCF_001266775.1 Austrofundulus limnaeus
GTAATTAGTTTTCTGTGTATTTAAGTCCTGTCTCTGTCTTTTGGTCGGATCATTGTCGTGTTTGTCTGTCCTGGTTCCTTGTGCTTTGTTCCCCTCGTGCCTGATGATCAACATTATTTGTAAGTTTGCTGCCAGCAGCCCTCTTTTTGTTATTTATTAAACCTTTTTGTTACATTTTGAAACCTTGCCTGCGCCCTGGATCTGTTCCTGTCAAAACTCCTTCAAAGAGGGAGGGAGGGACAAAACAAGGGGGATGTTAAATCCCCGCTTGCATTCACTACATTCACATAATACGACAAGGGTCAGGTGATGGGACACATGACCCTCTAGAGCCAATCGAGCCTATTTTTACTCGATGACCCTATTTTGCATTTGACTAACCTGTTTGTCCAGGTGGAGGCAGGGATTCTAAGGCTGAGTTTCAACTGAAACTCTTCAGACTGAGGAAGTCTCTTGGAGGAGAGACGAAACATTTCAATAAAGAACCCATCCAGAGGACCTATTTATTATTTCTTTTTAATTTTGTTCTACCTGGATTACTGAGATGCATTAGGAAATTATTGGTTAAAGTATTTGTTAGTGATGACTCTCAGCTACTACCACACCAAGTTTTAGCTCTGTACCTGTGAAACGTTTGTTTGATTTGATATGACAGCAATCTTTAGTCATGCCAACTTCAAAAGTTAATCAATTGTCTCCCCCCTTTTGCTTTTTGGCTCTGGGTTTTAAGTACTCAGTGGAGGACTTTTTCCGAACCCACAGTGCCTTTACTGGGAGACTCTGCTGCCCCTGTCTGGTCTTTACTCTTGCTTCCTGTAAGTGGTCATTCTCTCCTCTCCTCCCCTCAGTCCAGCAGCTGGCCCATTCCTCAGTGTTATTATTGGATTTCAGAAAGCTGGGAGGGAGCATACATCATCACCTTCTCCCCGCTCGTTCACGCTCATTCTTTCATTCATCTTTTTCCTTTTTAATAACTCCCGCTCTGCTCTTTGGTCATTAATAAAAATGAACTCAGTCTGCTGTCGCCTCCTGCTCTCATCTTTCTTTCTTCCTCTGTCGTCTTATTCCTTCTCTCTGCTCTTTATTGACCCTCTTCTAAAAGCCCCCTCCTGAATCATACCCTTTCTCCTCACCCTCTTCCTCTCAGCCTGCCCTCTGTAAAAAGCTCCTGTGCTCTCTTCATTCCCCTCAGCTCTCCTCTCGTCCATCCCTCTCTTCCTGACACAACAGTCAATCATGCGCTGGCCTCTGGACGCCGGCCTTCCTCTGACACCCTCATTCATCAGGACTTTGAAAAGCTGAAATCACTCCTCACTCCTCTCCTCCACTGGCCGCTGCCACTTATTGCACTATCCATCACACCTGGCAGGTGATCGTTACAAGCCCTCCCTCGCTGCCCCTCCCTCTTCTCCCTCTTCCTCTTCCACTGACTTCATCTTCTTCACTCTACAGTGTATTTCCTTCACATGCATCCCAGGTTCATGTGAGAAAAAACAAAGCTGTCAGACCCTTCAGGCACTTGAAATGTGGAACAAGACAAGATTAAAATGTCAATACTACTCTTCTCTGGATGTGGACATCCATTTCAGTGGTCTCAGAAAACAATGTTGGATGAAGATTATTTATATTAAAGCTTTCCTGCATATTTGGAGGACATGGTTAGATAAGATTTACATCATTAATATACAAAACTATGCAGTGCTTCAGTTACAGCAGTGAAGTAATAAATTACATTTACTTGAGTTACATAATTATTAATTTTGTGTAATTTAGTGCTTTTTTTTGAGTGATTATTCCAATTTATATTGTTGAGCAAGGCAGCATCAACAGTGATGAACTCAAAGAAGTAATGTTGGTTGGAACCAGAAACCTTTTCTCTTCATCTCGTCTCTTAACAGAATGGCAAAACTGAACATCTTTGACTCTCAATCATTTTTCTTCTCAATAACACTGAGTGACACCCTTATAAATAGTGGACTAGTGCTTGCTTGCAAAATTCAGTTTTACAATTGCCTTTATACATCCCAACAAACAGAAAACTGAGCGCACCTGGGACCCCTCCCCTGACACACCTCTGTTTACATATGTGAAATAGATGCAAATGTGTCCAGTGTGTGTGATTCTCCTCAGATTCTCCTCTGCACAATCAGAAATGATTTTGAGATGCAGGAAAATGATGATTTATATACAGAATGAGTGAAAAAAATATCTAAATAATTTGTGAGGTGTAAAAATGTATTTGCCACACACAAAGGAATAGTAATTGTGTGTGTGTGTGTGTGTGTGTGTGTGTGTGTGTGTGTGTGTGTGTGTGTGTGTGCATGCACATGTGTTGGAAGCTGCTGTCTACACCGGCACAAGACTGAGACATTGTGTTTCCACCTTTACACATCTTTAATAAATGACTGTAAACACAGAGGAACTTATGAGTTTGGTAGAACTTAAAGCTTTATTTATTAATAGTTGATGTGAAGAAATGAGACGCAGCGCCTCAATGAAGAGTTTCTGCTACAAGGTAGAGTATTTATATTTTAGAATAAAAAAGTCATCTCATTCAGCTGCATGGCTCGGCTCAGGAACTACGGTAAAATAGCAGATTGCAATTTGTTTGGTGTTATCCTCAAAAACAGTCTGCCTCACAATTCTAGTGGCGACGTCATCCTACAGCACAACAGCTGACATTGTTTTGCATCTTGTTGACCTGAGGAATCATCACAGGTGAGCTTTTCTGAATGAATCTGAATCACCTCAGAAATACTTTTATTTGTTTTTAAATCTTTGAATGGCCTTGCCCCACCATACTTTTCTGATCTGCTGCACCCGTATACAGTAATCCCTCACGCTCCCTCAGATCAGCTGATCTCAACTGCTCCTGAGGGTCACTAAAACCAGACTCAAACTCAAAGGGGATTGATCTTACTATGCTGCAGCAGCTCCTAAACTTTGGAACGAGCTACCATTCCAACTTAGACAGTCCTCTTCACTGGCTGTTTTTAAAACTCGTCTTAAAACCCACTTTGGCTTTTGACACTGTATAAGGGGCTGTGTTGTTCATTTACACTAGATTTAATTTTTGTTTTTTTTCTAGATTTTAAATGAGGTTTTATGCATTTTATTGTTTTTTATTCCTTGTTTTTACTTTGTTTTTTATTTCCTGCTTTTAATTTTTCTGTGATTTTTTTTTCTTATCTTAATTTTGATTGAGTTTGTTTTTGCATGAGCTGTGTTGGAATGTTGATTCTGTACAGCACTTTGGCCTACTATGGTGCAAAAGGTGCTTTACAAATAAAGTTGGATGGGATTGGATTGGATTTGAATCTGTGGCAACATCCAAGGTCCAGATTGCAGTTCTGTTTGATTCCTGACTTTTTGTTGTTTTAAACAATAATGTTACCAGATCTATTTGCGCTCAGATTATGTGTTGGTGCCACACAGAACTGTAACTCAATATTTATAAAACTGAATAAATGATGGCCATTTTTTTGTTTCAAAAGGTGAATACCAATACCAATACCAATGAAGTTGAGATGTTGTATAAAACATAAATAAAAACAGATTGCAATGATTTGCAAATCTTTTTCAATCTTCATTTAACTGAATACACTACATAGACAGATATTTAACGTTTAAACAGATCAACTTTATTGTATTTTCCCCACTTTTTCTTTTGAAAATATTCACTCATTTTGAATTTGATGTTTCCAAAACTTAAAAAAAAAAAAGCTGGGACAGGTGCAACAAAAGACTGGGAAAGTTGAGGCATGCTCAAAAAACACCTGTTTGGGTCATTCCACAAGTGAATGGAGACCCCAGACTGTTGAGCAAGTTGTACATCAAGCAAGAAAGGAAAAAAATTCCACCAACAAAGCTTCAACATTTAGTGTCCTCAGTTCTCAACTGTCAAAGTTTGGTTTTTTAGGTCTTGTTTTTGTTCTTGTGGGCGTTCTGTTAAGTTCCTTTTGATCTCAGGTGTGTTTTAGGTCGTATTCAGACCTGACAATTTGGTCCGCTTTAAACGAACCAGAGTTTGTTTCCAGCGTTGGTCCGGACCTTTTGTGCAGGTGTGAATACACTCATGTGAACTCTGGTGCGGATCAAACAACCGGACCGAGACCTGCTTTTTGAGGTGGTCTCGGTCCGCTTCCAGACGAAGGGTGTATTCAGACCAGGAAAGTCCTTTGGTCCAATTGTTTGGTCCGGACCAAAAATGGATTTTATTTTTTTCGTTTGGTGCGGTTTGTATTCACATTGTGCTTTTTTGCAAACGAACTACAACTTGTAAACAAAGCCACGAGGCTGACGATCATTGCTCCCACTGGACAAAAAAGGACGGGGGCGGGACTGAGCCACAGACCCAGAAGAAAACAAGGAAGTCCTGCGTGCTGCGGTTCTGATGCGCACATTTTTGCTGATAGTACAACTGCAATAGCATTTAAAATGTCAGAAGCAGCTAATTTAATGGTGGTTCCGTGATGATATTCTAATTTTGGAGCGGCGTCAGTAAATGTGTCCCGCGACCCAAAGGAGACGAGGTGCGCTGCGTGTTCTGACCCACAACATGTCGGTAGTAGAGCTGCTAACAGGAGACGATGAAACAGGTATGATTTAAGTTTATTTAGCTCAGCAACGGTGGCCTGTGAAGTCCAAAAAGGTGCATGTTTAATGCAGTTGGTTCGGTTAGAGTCCGGTCTGTATTCACACCAGAAGAGAACTAAAGTGAACCGAGACCACCTCAAAAAGCAGGTCTCGGTCCGGTTGTTTGATCCGCACCAGAGTTCGCATGAGTGTATTCACACCTGCACAAAGGGTCCGGACCAACGCTGGAAGCRAACTCTGGTTCGTTTAAAACGGAGCAAATGATCAGGTCTGAATACGACCGAACTCTGGTGCGGTTCACTTCAGTTTACTTCTGGTGTGAATACAGACCGGACTCTAACCGAACCAACTGCATTAAACATGCACCTTTTTGGACTTCACAGATCACCATTGCTGAGCTAAATAAACTGAAATCATACCTGTTTTGTCGTCTCCTGTTAGCAGCTCTGCTGCCAGCATGTTGTGGGTCAGAACACGCAGCGCACCTCGTCTCCTTTGGGTCGCGGGACACATTTACTGACGTCGCTCCAAAATTAGAATATCATCACGGAACCACCATTAAATTAGCTGCTTTTAACATTTTAAATGCTATTGCAGTTGTACTATCAGCATAAATGTGTGCATCAGAACCGCAACATGCAGAACTTCCTTGTTTTTTTCTGGGTCTGTGGCTCAGTCCCTCCACCGTCCTTTTTCTGTCCAATGGGAGCAATGATCGTCAGCCTCATGGCTTTGTTTACAAGTTCTAGTTCATTTACAAAAAAGCACAATGTGAATGCAAACCGCACCAAACGAAAAAAATAAAGTCCACTTTTGGTCCGGACCAAACAAGTGGACCAAAGGACTTTCCTGGTCTGAATACACCCTTAGTTTCTGTGATTAGTGCTGCTTTGTTCCCTCAGGTGTTTTCTGTTCCCACATTAGTTTTCCTGTGTATTTAAGCTCTGTCTTGTCTCTGTGTCATTGTGGGATCATTGGGCCTCATGCAATAACATGTTCGTATTCTTATCCTAAATTTCTCTTACTTTTGTTCATACAAAGGGTTCGTACGAACATGTCACGTCAGATTCAACAAACTCTTCTATCTTCAGGAAAACTGTGTAAATGAGCTGCGTAAATTCCACCTGTTCGTAT
>NW_013953257.1:96082-107827 GCF_001266775.1 Austrofundulus limnaeus
ACTGACTGCTCGTAAAATATACGACAGGTCTGGACCACTCGTGAATTTTGTTCATATCTGAAAAAAATCTTAGAATACGAAAACATTGGTGAATGCCACAAATTCTTCTAAATCACTTGTACGCACAACTTAAGAACAAATCTGTGCGTACGAACGGTTCTTGCATGAGGCCCATTGTTTTGTCAACTCCATGTCTCCTGTGCTCATGTTCCTTGTACCCTCGTGATTTAAGTAAGTTTTTGTTGTATTTATCACCCCTCCTTAAGTTTATTAAAGACCTTGTTATTTAGCTTTTTGAACTCGCCTGTGCTCTGGATTTTTGCCACACTAAACCTTGACAGAATGATCCCACCAAATACCCAGCCTGCAGGCAGTTCTTTTTCTGGTCTGGATCATGGAGAGATTTTCAGGTCTCTGCAGCAGTGACGGAGAGAAAGGGACAAGCTGGCTGCTTGTTTCCCCATGCTCCCTTCATCGACAGCATCAGTGTCTGGTGATTCTTTTGTCCAACCTCCCACCCCTGTTGTTCCTGAGCTGGTGGTCTCCGTGGTCTCACGGTGGTCCCACAGTGGGTGGTTCCGGTTGTTCCTGAGCCGGTGGTTCTACAGTCGGTGGTCCTGGTGGTTCCACAGTCGGTGGTTCCACTGTTGGAGGTCCAGGTGGTTCCACAGTCGGTGGTTCCACGGTTGGAGGTCTCGGTGGCTCCACGGTTGGTGGTCTCGATGTCTCTGGTGTTGGTGAGCCCCGAGTCGGCAGTCTCTGAGGTCCGTGAGTTGGCTGCCGGCGCCTCCATGACATCTGGGTCGGCCGCCGTTGCTTCCACGTTGCCCATCGCCTCCTCATTGCCTGGGTCGTCGCCCATCCCCTCCTCATCGCCTGAGTCATCACTCATCACCTCCTCGTCGCCTGGGTCGGCCGCTATCGCCTCCATGTTGCCTGGGTCGTCAGTCGTCGCCTCTTCTTCCCCTCTGTCACCTGTGTTCGCAGTCGCCAAGGCTCTGGCTTCATCAACCTCCGACGGCTCCTCATCGCCTCCTCCCTTGGCTCCACGTCTACTCCTGCCTCCTACCTTGGCTCCACGTCTGCTCACGCCTCCTCCCTTGGCTCCATGTCTGCTCACGTCCCCTCCCTTGGCTCCTCGTATGCTCACGTCTCCTCCCTTGGCTCCTTGTCTGCTCACGTCTCCTCCTGGGGCTCAACGTCTGCTCCTGCGGAGGCTCGTCATGGATGGGTTCCTAGCCTCCCCACTGACCTTCTGCCTCGCTGGGGAGGGTTTCCTGGCCGTCCCCCTGGACTTTTATGTTTTTCTGTTTTGCCTTGTCGTCCCTTCTGTGTAGCCCGTTGTTGGAGCGTCCAGTGTCCGCCCCTTAAAGCGGGGGTTATGTCATAGTTTGGGTTTTTAGGTCATGTTTTTGTTCTTGTGGGTTTGCTGTTAAGTTCCTTTTTGTCTCAGGTGGGTTTTAGTTTCTGTGATTAGTGTTGCTTCATTCCCTCAGGTGTTTTCTTTTCCCTCATTAGTTTTCCCTGTGTATTTAAGCTCTGTCTTGTCTCTGTGTTATTGTGGATCATTGTTTTGTCAACTCCATGTCTCCTGTGCTCATGTTCCTTGTACCCTCGTGATTTAAGTAAGTTTTTGCTGTATTTATCAGCCCTCCTTAAGTTTATTAAAGACCTTGTTATTTTTCTTTTTGAACTTGCCTGCGCTCTGGATTTTTGCCACATCAAACCCTGACACTAACTGCTTACTGAGTGTTGTTAAAAGGAAAGGTGATTTAACACAGTGGTAAACATGGCCCTGTCCCAGCTTTTTTTGGAACATGTTGCAGGCGTCAAATTCAAAATTAGTGAATATTTGTAAAAAAAAAAATACAGTTTAACTGTTTGAACATTTAATTGAATTCAGTTTATATAGTGCAAAGTCACAACAAGTTGATTCAGGGCACTGTACAAAACAACAATCAATCTAAAGAAGCCAGCAAATTGTGTTGAACCACTTTATCACAGTCTCCCATCCTGAGCAGCCTTTGGCGACAGTGGAAAGGAAAAACACCCTTTTAAAAGGAAGAAAATTCCAGCAGAACCCAAACCAGGCTCTGAACAGGCAGCCATCTGCCTCGGCTGGCTGGGTTCGTGGGGACAGGAAAGGAACACAGAGAAACACAAAATGACTGGTGCAGGCATATTTTCCTCAGGAAGAGAGACAAAAAAAACCCCATGTTATTGATAGAAATAATTACAACAACAAACATGTAGAGGACAGAGATTAAAGACAACAGTAGAGTGGAAAAAAGACAGCAGAGCCAAGTGATAATTTAGGAAACAAACTCAAATATCAATTGGATTCAGTTTATTTATATAGTGCCAGGACACAACATACGTCGTCTCAGGGCAGTGTACAAAAGAAAATTAATGAAGCTAGCAGATTGCATTGAATCACTTCATCATGGTCTCCCATATCTTGTCTTTGCAGTGTATTTAATTAAATATAGGCTAAAAAATAATTTGCATCGTATTCTATTTATTCATGTTTAACACATGTCCCAACTTTATCGGAATTGGGGTTGTACATCTAATAATTACATCCTGAAAGTTTTGTTAAATCAGTCTAGTAGTTCACAAAATATTTAGCTAACAGACAGCATGGTCTAGAGGGGAGCCATAAGTGGGAGGAAAGTAAAATGCGATTTTCAAATACTGGATGCACAGAACATATCTGCATGATTTGAACACACATAATTTAGTGAGAACTTAACCAAAAATTTCCCAATTTTCTTGCAATTTTGAGTCCATTGTTGCAGTTCTGTGACATAATAGCTTTAGGGAGTGAAGTGTTCCATCTACACTTAGAGTAATTCTGTTTTGTTCATTTTGTAACAACAAAGAGAGGTGGCAAAGATGATGTACTCATTTTTACTGTATTTTGGAAAAATTACATCCTTATTATTAACAGATGACAGAAATTCAGCTTCTCTAAAGCTTATGTGTCTGATAAACCTTTTTCAAGGAACAGCAGGATGAACACAGAGCTGTCATTTATCAGAAGAATTCACCATCTGGTCATCATGACCATATCTTTACACAAAGTCGTCCATCTAGTAGGTGATGGAATATTTCCACCTTGGCCTCATTTGTGACTCCACCGACTGACACGATCAACAGAAAACATCACTGCAATCATTCTTAATAGTAAAATAAAAATAACTTCAGCCATAACCACAAATAAAATTATTTCACTGCAGAAAAGTTCTGTGTTCCAGGAGTGAGCTTGTTAGTCTGGTTTGAATTGATAGTGTTATTCTACTAATCCCTCTTCAGGTTGGGCTCAGTTAATGGGAGGAGGTAATAAGAGGAGCTAACAGTTGCTATAATTCTGCTGAGAGCAGCCTTGCTTAGTAAAACTGATTTGCTCAGGACAGACGAGTCGTTAAACACTGCAACCGAGCCTTCCAGAGCCTAATGCCTCTCTAATCTTCTTTGGTATCGCTAATTCTTTTCGTTCTATACCACCATTAAACCTTTTCACAGGCTCCTGGCGATGAATTAAATTACACTGAATATATTGAACAAACTAACCATAAATTGGCCTTTGTTGCCCTCACTGGTGTAGGTGGAAAGCTGAGTCTGGGTAAATGGGCTGCAGCTGCACACCAAATATAAATTTTACAGAATGACTGGTTTAACTCAGTCCGTACTTTACTTTTATTGGGGTGTCTGGACATGCAAAAATGCTTATAACTCAGAAAATGTTCAACATAGGAGCTTCATATTTCTTTTGTTGTTTAGCTCTGATGAAGCTCTATCCATCAGGCCCAACAATCAGTGACCCCACCCCCCTGGACCCCCAATTTATCTGAAAAAGGGGTATCTGGACATACAAAAAGGGTTATTGCTCAAAAACTATTAAACATAGGAGCTTCATATTTCTTTTGTTGTTTAGCTCTGATGAAGCTCTATCCATCAGGCCCACCAACCAGTGCCACCCCCCGGCCCCCCAATTAATCTGAAAAAGGGGTATCTGGACATACATGAATGGTTATTGCTAAAAAACTATTAAATATAGGAGCTTCAGATTTTCTTTGGTTGTTTAGCTCTGTTGAGCCAAAAAAATAAAAGACCCCCACCTAAACCACTACAATTTTGGGATGCACCTAGTAGCATGACATTTATTAGGAATAAAGACTTCTGAGTTCTGGTGCATTTGTGCGTGCGGGGGTCATTATGTTACCGCTATGCAGTATCTAATTTACATAGTTATTTAGATGCACTAAGTGCTGCACAAGTTCTAAAATATTAATGTAATAATTATTTCATCAGCAATAAATATGAACTGGAACACAGGCTCGTCAAATAAGAGCCAAATATCAAATAAATAAAAAATATTTACACGCAAAAATACAGTGTGAATACTGACTGCTGTACCACTTCGCAACATTTGCTGAAGAAGCTGAAACTGAGTTGTTAACAATAAAACGAGAGGAAGGGAAGCTAAAATAGGCAAATCAAAAGCTAAACTGAGTGAAAGGGAAGCATGTGCTACAAGAGAAAAGTAGCAAAAGGCAAGTCAAAAGTTAAAAAGTCATTTGAAAAGCTAAAGTAGCAAAAAGCTAGCTTAAAGTAGCAAATGTATAGCAATAAAATCAAAAGGCTATCTAAATGTAGCAGTACAGTAGCTAAAAAGCTAAAAATAGCTAAAATACAGCTAAAAACAAAAATTAGTAAAAGAGTAGCCTAAAGTTAAAAGTATTAACTGGTTAGCTATCAAAAAGGGCACAGTCCAATATTTGAAATGTATATATTTAATGATAAATTTATGTATCTCAAGCATTAGGCATAATTTGCAGGGGGGTTAGGGGGGTTATGACCCAGACAATAATTTGATCCAGTCAAAATAACCCCCCAATAAAATGACATTATTTGCTCAAACGCAATAGAAATTAACTGGTTAAGTAGACAGATGCAACTCTCTTGTTGTCTTTATGTAACTTTGACCTGATTAAAAAAATTACAATGTCATATATCTACGTTTTAAGCATAATTGCTAAAAATGACATGCAGGGTTTTAGAGTATTACCACCCCAATGGTAGACCTAAATTTATACCCTCAATCTCACGTTCAAACTGCACCATCTTTATTTTAGAAGCCTAATAACCCTGCACCCCTTTTATCAATATCCACTATCAATCAAAATTCAATCAATAATTTCTCTTGTCATTGACATTTAACCATGAAATGTTCTGTTTGAGATGTTTTATAAAATGCTCAGTCCTTAAACATTTGCACTTAGAATTTAGAATTTCTTTGTTATTTATTTTGAGATGTTTAAGTTAAAATTTAAGGTCATAGAATTATTTTACAATTCTGGTTCAAAGAAAGATCTCAGTGCTGCTTTTTATGCAATTTTTCACAATATTTTGTTACGTAGACTTGAACTTGATATTGGGATTACAGGAACAGCTCTAAAATGGTTTGAGTCTTATTTTACTGATAGATTTCAGTTTGTTAATGTTAATAATGAATCTTCTTCTTACACCAGAGTTAGTCATGGAGTTCCTCTGGGTTCAGCGCTTGGACCAATCCTCTTTACTTTATAAATGCTTCCATTAGATAAAGTTATTAAACAGCATAGGATAAATTTCCATTGTTATGCTGATGATACTCAGTTATATCTGTCGTGGCACCATTTCGCCAGGGCAGAGATGCGGGAAAAAAACAAAGTAGAAACTGTGTGGTCTCGGTCTCAGATTATTTAATACAAAGATGCATATGCAGAGACTGAGCAGAGCCGGACAGACGTGAATCAAAACGTCTGTCAAGCTCACGCTGACCCGGAAACAGGAAACAGACAATATATACATCCTGCTAACAAAATAAGAGCGTCAGAGATATACAGGAACCAACGAGATAGTTACAAGTAAAAAGGCCATGAGATTACATGAGTACATACAGTATCCTAAGAATCATGAGAAACAGATTATATAATGGCAGTTATCAAGAGATACAGAACAGGACATGTCAAGGTAATTTGCAGTTGGGGAGTCATAAGATATTCTTCCATCTCAGTCCCTCCTCCTGATTATCCATTAATCAGTAAAAAAAAATGGAACAAACATTTGCATATCTATAAGTAACCATAACTGCATTAACACCAATGGAAAAGAAACAAGTGCAATGTAAAACAGTGCAGAGTCAAAAAATTCAAGCATGTCAAAATTAAAAAAAACTCAAGAGTCCAAAATTTAACAAGTATCGCAAACACAAGTTCTGCCCCCCTCAAATATGATAGCATTAGCTGAGTATGTTCCATCAGAATCTTATCTTGGATAAAGTGTTAACTTAATAACAACTAGTTGTCAATAAATGAACCTTAAGTAATGCAAATTAGGACAAGGCTAGTTGAAGAAATGCTGAAGGCATTTACTTCTAGCAAAGAGATTGGACAAGTTCAAAAGCAAATGATAAATGAAGACAACAAAACTTCATGAATAAATGTGGAAATGTCATTAAAATGTGCAAAATTCAGTTTCCACCTCATTCAGGTAAAGTTTATTCCACCCCAAACAATCCAAAATCATAAAAACAAAAATCAAACTCTAAAATACCAGAGCATACATAAGGTAAACTCTGCAAACCCAGAAAAGTAAGCAGCTAAAAAAGAAAAAAAAAGCATAAAATGAAAGTTTTAAAATCACTTTAGTCAAAACCCACAGAGCCCATAAGGCATGAACTCAAATGTATGGATTACTGGCATGAGCTGGCTTGTGCAATGAAAAGAGGAAAAAAAAACAAAAAACAAAATTTTAACAAAAATAACAAACAAAAGCTAAATCTAAAAGTCTAAATAAATTAAACTAAATAAATAGCACCCCCCTGAGTTGGTCAGTTTAAGGTTTTCCCTCCTCTTCATCCAAAGTAATATAAAATATATAACTATATTTTAGAGATTATAATATTTCATCACTTAGTCTTAAATTACTGGAACCATCATACTCATAATTCATTCCTTGATTTGTAAATAGTTTGTAAATATCCCCTTTTGTACATAAACTAGTGGTACTGTGTTTTAATTCTTGTGTTTCAGAGGGGCAAACTGTGCGATGAACCTTTCATCTATTCTATTATATGAATCTGAGCTAAGGTTAAATAAACTAGAGCTACTAGTTCTAAACACAATGCAGAGTACAAAATATTATTGTTCTTACTGATGTGTTGAAAGTGTATTCGCTACAATGGACATACATGACATTTGGACGTAATTTTAAAGACGTTTCTTTTGTTGTATTTTCTTCCACTGAAGCTGGTAACCACTGTATTGTAATGTTTATGTGACAAGTCATACAGCATCAAAGGTTAAACTTGTTCAGAGGAAACATGCTGACACTGAAAGTGTTTTGACTCTCAAGAAGTGAGAAGTCAGTGTGATTGAGATAAAAAGAAAGAGGGATCAGCTGTGTCAGCCGGGCGCCCTTGGACTCTGCTGTCTGTCAGCTGTCAGGACACAGAGACAAAGGATACTGACACCTGGGGATCAGGTGAAGGGAGACACTTCAGCATGAATGAACGCAGAGACATAAACAGGAAGTGACACTGTGGGGAGGGTGAGAGACGTTTCTCTGTGAAGCTCATTGTTTGAGAGCTGAAGTGTTGGATGCTGCAAGTGAGACTGAAGGCTGTCACTCAGTGAAGTGTGACCACAAGTAGTCAGGCAGCACAAACTGCACAGGTTCAGGGTTATTGTGTAATTATTCAACCTCCCTTGTCTCACAGCATCAGTGATACACTACTCAGACTGACCTGGTGATGATGTTGTTATTGTTAAATGTGAAACTTGTTAGAGAGCAGTTATTGACCTTACAGATGAAATTTTGGAGGTAATCTTATTCAAGAATGAAAGAACAGTAGTAGTAATAGTTTGTTTTACAGATATTGAGATACAATTTTGTGTGGTAGTAGATGAAAAAAGATTCAGAACACATTCTAAGTGCTAATAATTCTTTGATAATTTAATCTTTGTTTAAAAGTTTTGGCTTAAACATTTGGAGTCAACCATGATTGTCTTTTAGCAAAATATCTAACCAGTCACTGGTCAGTTTTTAAATAAACACAACATGATTTCTAGTAATATCACATGAGATTAACCATGATGGGGTTTTTAAGGTTTTATCAAAGTGGCTACAAATCTATAATTCCTTAGCTGATCTTAGTTTAAAACTCTGGCACAAATGAATGAAAGTGAGTTCCTTCAACGTTATAGGTGTTAAATGCCTTTCTTATTGCTGACCAATTTCAAGCTTCCTTTTTAACTTTTTGACTGTTTAAAAACATGTGTTATCAGTTGTTTCTTGGCTTGATTCTCTGTTTTTTATGCAAGTACAAAAGGAGAGAAAGAAAGATGGGAGTGTCAGCGAGGAAGCACACGGCAGCTGAGGGTCATTAATCACTGTCATGACGGAGAGAGACGGAGGATGAAAGACATGAGAGCTGGAGCGCAGCAGGCAGGAATCTTTGGCAGGAATCTCTCTCCAGAGATTAGATGAATCAGCCCATTCAGCGCCCTTCGCTTTGTTGTTGATACGAGGCTCTGACATCACATCCTGCTCCAGGACTGAAACGCTGAAAGTCAGCGGAGCACGAGGGAAAGTGAATGCATCACACTTGGACTGACAAAAGCATATGGATTGTGCATTGAATTACTGCCAGTCCAGCAGCTCCCAGAGGCTCAGAATATCTCATGAAGACAGCTGAGTTATGGATCATGAAAATATTCAGAGCCCAGTGGGAAAGCAGTCTTCTGATCTAACTCCTCTGACGTGCTTCTTTTCAAGGCCAAAATGCAGAAACACTTTTTTTTTAATGATTCACAAGCAAAATCCTACATTTGACATTTTAAAATAAAATCAAGAGTAAAAGAGAAATTTTAGAGAGCAGTATTCTTGAATGATTAGGCCCCTTTCACCCTGGCAGATGACCCCTCTATGACATAAAGAAACAACCAGAAAGTAGAGCCCGTGTTGTTTACACGATTCTAAGCTGTGAGAGGTACTGGAGGATGCACTTCTAAGAAGAGGTTGTGGTCACAGGCACCTGAGCTTGGGGAGCAGCTTGTCTCCAATTTTCTTAAATAGGGTTGTAAACTTGTGCTGTTTCATTCCTAACAAAGGGCTGGATTTACTAAAGATGTATGAACTTTATAAAAACACAAGCAATCTTGATAGCATGCACACATCTGACCTAATAGTCATGTGCACAGTGGATTGCATTTAGCACTACAGTGTGATGTATCAAACCTGAAACTGGTTGTTGTTGCTGTTTTTGCACAATTAGCATGGCAGTGACTGTGGTCGTAGTGGCGAGACGGAGGTAAAAGTAAAATGACATGATGGAGAGAGAATGTTCTGCATTTTTGGACTGATATCATCTATTCAACAATGTCATTTTTGAGCTGCTGGATGACTGATTTCATGCACGTCAATTTGTACAGATTGTCCATAAGTTACACAGATTTTCCACCACTTAGCATGTAGACAGATATATAGAAGAATCTCAAAGATTTACAGGTGTGAATGACACTGGTAAGAAAGCCGATTTCTCAGGGAGAGAAATGTGACTGATGGATTCAGCTCTGTGGTTGAGTTGCCTTTGACCGAAAAAAAATGTAAGGAGTACCTACTACATCTGTTCTAAATACTTTGTTGAAGAAAATGGACCAAAAAGGAGAACCCTGACCCCATGCCACCTCTGCAGTCCCTGAACAGTCCCTGTTATATTTATTCTTTCGTGTCAACATAAACGGGGCACTGAACATTTTTTCTATTTTTCAAACTGTCTGTTTTATTTCTGCTCTTTCTTCGGTGGCAATTAGTGTTTTTCACCTGCACCTTCCTGATGGTGGAGTTCATCTGCAGCAGGTTTCCTTGATGAGCTTTATTAGATGGCACTGAAGAGCTGGTCCTCGCCGGAGCAACACAAACCGATATATGTCCTGGCTGCTCATACTTGAATATTACCTTGAGTTTACTTGCCGGTGTCTTATGTCCAGTGGTTACCTGTGCTCACCTGTGGACTCAAAGCCACTTGTGAAGAACCTGCCTCTTGCTCACTTGCCTGTCTGCCTCCAACCTGCATGGAAACTTACCTGCCTCAGTCCTCCTGTCTGCCTCTCTGTTCCCTTTACCTGGAAATCATTCGTCTCACCTCCTTGGATCTCCACCTCCTCCTCCGAGTCGCTTCCACCTCCCTCTCCAGTAAGAAAACTCAACTTATGTCCAATCTACAATCAATGTTAGTCCTCCAACAGATACTCACCTCGTCTCATTCCTTTTCAGCCCTGGAACCACTTCAAGAACAGCACTGTAAATAAAAACACTTACCTTTTTGCAATCCGCCTGCTGTGTCTGTTCCTCCCTACACGGCTCACCTTTGAATTACCTGTAAACCTGATAACTTCTGCTTCCTAAATAATAATAATAATTCACGGTTTTTTCTTGGGCACACAATATATCTCGCTAAAGGCTAACGCCGGATAACAATACAGGAACAAAACTCTTACTTTTTTCATTTCATTGCAGTTGCCGGACATGGCCAGTCCTCTGCATTGTAGCCAACGCTTTGGTTTAGTGTTGCTGCATCCCTCTATACCAGTGATTCTCAACCAGGGGTACGTGTACCCCAGAGGTGATTGCTCTAAGACTGCAAGGGAAGCTCAGCTTCCCCTAAAATGTAAAATAATAATAGTAAAAAATGATCAAATATATAATGTTTGTGTACATGTCATTGACTAAATATGTGCTACAACGCGCTCAACTTTTGTTCAGAATCAGCTTCTTATCACTGGTAATGACGCAACTTTCCTCTCTCTCATTCCCACAGCTTCACAGTGCTTTGAACAGTGCAGACGCTGAGCTTCTGCAGACTTCAATAGTGATGCAAAGAGTGCTGTGAAACGAGACGAGTCATTGGATAAATACTGGCTTTGTCCTGCCCATCGGATGCTCAGCATCTCTGGAGGTCTATGGGGCAGTGGGCTGGCCTCAGCTGGCTCGAACGCTCAGCTTCTGCATGATGATTGGATGATCTGTCTGAGGCTAAATCCCTTTTTGATTGACAGCGAAAGGAGCGAATCAGCGATCTTTTGGTGTGAACAACTGTGGGAGCAGTGTTTAGTTTCGTTTCTGTTCTGAGCTGAACCGGAGACTTTATTAATCCTTTTAGCAGCATTTTCTTTGTTAAAAATGGCTAGCAACAAATCAAGCTTCTATTTCTGGTGGTTATTTTGTGCTTTTGTGCTTGTGTTTGGAGACTAAGTATCACTGTTTCTGACTTCTATCGCAGTTTCTGTCCAGTGCGGGTGCTGCTGAGCCCCTCTACCATCACAAACAGATGGAAACACTTCACTCAACTCTAGCCTCGCGCCAGTAACAAGCTGCACATAGGCAGACAGTTTGAATATTGTGGACCTTATTTTGGAGAAGCCATTTGATAGTCTTCCTTACGAAGAAAAACAGAGTCAAACAGCAGGGCTGATCAACTCATCAGATTAATTTGGTGCAAAGGGTGGGGAAAAGTAACAGGTCTTTTCAGCTGTCCTGGTATGACAAAGTGAGCTGGCTACTGTAAAAGACTACAGAATATTCTGGAAAATGATTATAAAACCATTGGATCAACTAGTTCCTTTAAAAAAATGATCAAAGCAAAATAAAGAAATATGAAATTTTTTATTTTGTATTTGTATGAGTCACTGTTTGAAG
>NW_013953257.1:107837-110195 GCF_001266775.1 Austrofundulus limnaeus
CAGGAAATAGCTTTGTTTAGGTAAACTTGTAAGCTCCATTGCTGGTGCACGTTGAGCAACATGTGCCTGTTCTTATGTTGGGATTTCAGTCAACCAAAGTAAGACTCAGAGGACTGTCAGCAGTTATACAACCAGAGAAAAACGTTTTCAGGCCTGATTCAAGTGTTTCAGCAAACCCATGAAATTTAATTTCACTTGGACTTAAAAATATAAAGAAAAATATAAAAGGAAAATATGAGTAAAGATTTAGAAGAGACATGAGCTAGATCATTTTAAAGCCCACATTTTATACCACAGCTCTGGCCTGCTGCACTGTGGTGAACTTCTCCATGTGGACCAGACAGTTGAAATCTTGACACGCTATTATTCTGGCCTTCCTGCAAATCTATAACATCCTTTGCTCTAAAAGCTTAATGTGCATATTCAGTGTTCTGTATACATTTTTCTTGCCTCAGGCTTAAACGTTGGGATGGAAAGAAAAAAAAGTTGGGAGTTTGATGAATGTGTTGAGGCCAGAGGAAAGTGGGTGGTCTGTATCTGTCAGCACTGCTATTACAGCAGACAGCAGAGTTACAGGCCAATAAGCCGCACTATCACCATCATCATCAGCAGCAGATTTCTTTACAACAGTTCTCAGCTGTGCACATAACAGCCCTGACAGCACAAACGTACTCACTGAGACAGCTCTGCACTCAAACGTTTTGCATTAAAACACCATAAAAAAAGGTCTGTGAGAGGGTCACAGATCATTTTCTTGAAAAGGAACAGAAGGTAGAATTTATAAACCGACACATTTTATGATGTAGGCCGAAACTGAGCTTCCTCTTCTTCAAAGACCAGCATGCGCCACTGGTGTACCCCTTGGGGTACATGAGCATATTCCAGAGGGTACGTGGAAAAATTTACCATGTGTATAAAGAAATAAATAAAAATAGGACTGAGATACATAGAACCCTATGATTTCTGCAGAAATGCAGAAAATGCAAAGTGAATCACGAAATTGAGACAAAATGGAATCCAGTATAAAACATGGAATCTCATGGAATTTGCTTGTTTGGGGTATTTGATGTATTTTGGATGCTGCTGCTTCCTGCACCTGCCATTACCTGGTTTATTTATTAAATTATTTATTCACTTTCAAGGCAACATTTTATCTGAATGTTTTGGAGAATCATCATTACGTTTGACAGAGGGGGTACTAGTGGTATGACTAAATGGCTCAGGGGGTACACAAGTCTAAAAAGGTTGGGAACCACTGCTCTATACAATCATACTCCATTTTGGCTCCTGGAAAGTCATCTTCGTTTACGTTTACATGAAAAAAAAGCTTTGGATTAAATAAGTCTTGCTACGACAATAGCAACCGCTACCACTTGAACAAAGGTACAATGATATCTGTGGTTTGGTGGTTGGAAGAGTGGCTCAAACACCAGCCGCAACTGCAAGTTTCATGTCTTGTAGGAAAGCTTTAGCTGCATTGGAGTGCATGCAGTTGCTATTGATTCATGACGACGACATCATAACAAGAGCACAGTGCTAACGGCAAAGGATGTGTTCCATTAAAAAAATGTAACAAAATGTGACATTTTTAAAATTTTAATTTTACACTTGGCGCCCCATACATGCAGAACTTTTTTTTAGGGTTTTTTGTCACCTTTTGGTTTTGTGACATTCTGCACTGTTTTCCTGAGTCTCCTGTGAGGTTACAGCATTAATTGGTCTTAGCTGCGGCAGCTCCTGGCTGATGAGTCTCACCTCTACTTAAATGGTAAATGGTACTGAACTTATAGAGCGCTTTTCAAGTCCCTCCGGACCCCAAAGCGCTTTACACTAACAGACATTCACCCATTCACACTCACATTCACACACTGGTGATGGCAAACTACACTGTAGCCACAGCTGCCCTGGGGCACACTGACAGAAGCAAGGCTGCCATGCACCGGCGCCACCGGACCCTCTGACCACCAGAGGTAGGCAAGGTGGGTGAAGTGTCTTGCCCAAGGACACAACAACTGAGACGGCTGGACGGAGGTTCGAAACAGCAACCTTCCGGTTCCAGGACGACTCCCCTAACCACTCCGCCACAGGAGTGGCACAGTGTGTAGGATTTTGTTAATTCTTTTAGCCAAAATTGAGAAAATCACTAATGACAATAATAAAAACCATGTCTAATCATTGCAGACAAAGGCTGTGTCCAAAACGACAGGACGGGTCCTCCGGAGGACCCAGACTCCCCGGTCTCGGCGGGCCGGGTCCTTGGTAGACCGGGAAGACCGGAAAAAAAGAGGCTGTGGATTTGGACGGTCTAGCCTCCCCTCCTCACCCCGGCGTACGTCTTGTCACCTAGCAACTGTGACG
>NW_013953257.1:110509-111751 GCF_001266775.1 Austrofundulus limnaeus
GCATTATGGGATATGCTGGGCCGGGAAGGATCTGTCCTTCGATTCGGGGAAAAAGAAGGACGTATTTGTCGGACGCATCGGAGGAGTCTTCCGTTTTGGACGTCCTTCGTCGCGGCGCTGTGACGTATGCGGCCGACAAATTCGACCTTCGGAGGACCCGTCCTGCCGTTTTGGACACAGCCATCGACCTTGTTTTATTATTTTTACCTTATAAAAAGCTGTTTATTTCTCCATGGTCGCGGGTCCCCACTACAGGCAGCCGCCATCTTCTCTACGAAGGCTCATGAAGGACAAACTGCGGTGGCGGTGTCAAAAACGGTTTTAGTTCTAATACTATAAATGTAATAAACTGTATGTTGTCTGTCTGATACATTTACATGGAAAAAAGTAAACAGATTAAAATGTCATTCAGAATAAAAAATGCGTCATGTAAACAGCTCGTTTGGATTATTCTGATCAGATTGAGCTCGATCTGAATGAATTTTTAATCTGAATGAGTCGGGTGGGTTATGCTGATTGATAATCGGAATGACGTTCATCCATCCATCCATCCATTTTCTGTATACGCTTCATCCTTTTCAGGGTCGCGTGGGTCACTGGTGCCCATATACAGCAGTCACAGTGCGAGGGGCGGGGTACACCCTGGACAGGTCGCAAGTCCATCACAGAGACACACATAGAGACAAACGAGACAAACAACCATTCACTCTCACCTAGGGACAACTTAGAGTTATCAAACCTAACAGTCATGTTTTTGGTCTGTGGGAGAAAGCCGGAGTACCCGGAGAGAACCCACACATGCACGGAGAGAACATGCAAACTCTACCCAGAAAGGTCCCCAGACCGGGATTTGAACCGGTGACCTTCTTGCTGAGAGGCATCAGTTCTACCAACTGAGCCACTGTGCCACCCAATCCTGACAATCAATGACATTCATGTAAACACTTAATCAGATCATCTTATTCTGATTGTAGAAAACGGACCTGTGTGCGCATGTCTTCTGACTTTCATTCACCCGGTTCTGCTCTTTTGAGGTGGTGGGACAGCAGCGCTCCAGCTACGCAAAACACTTATTGCTTTATCTGCAGCTCAACCGAGGAGTAACAATGAGCCTCATGCAAGAACATGTTCGTATTCTTATCGTAAATTTCTCTTACTTTTGTTCGTACAAAGGGTTCGTACGAACATGTCACGTCAGATTCAACAAACTCTTCTATCTTCAGGAAAAGTGTGTAAATGAGC
>NW_013953257.1:113804-115845 GCF_001266775.1 Austrofundulus limnaeus
GTCCCCAGACCTGAATTTTATTGAAAATCTGTGGTGTCACTTAAAGAGAGCTGTCCAAGCTCAGAAACCATCAAAACTGAATGAACTAGTTTTGTAAAGAAGAATGGTCTAAAATACCTTCAGACACAATCCAGACTCTCATTAGAAGCTATAGGAAGTGTTTAGAGGCTGTTATTTCTGTTAAAGGAGCAGCTACTAAATATTGAGGTAAGGTATTTTTATGGTGCCCAAATTTATGCACCTGTCTAATTTTGTTTAACCAGTTATTGCACACTTTCTGTAAATCATATAAACTTCATTTCACTTCTCAAATATCACTGTTTGTCCCCTATTTAATATATTTAACTAAATGTTTTATCCAATCAATGATTTACAAAGGTAAATCAGGAAAATTAATAAGGCTGCCCAAACTTTCGCACCTGACTGTATGTCTGGGTGTACCAGTAATATTCTGTCAATGGGACTGCAGGAGCTATTTATCTTTTTTATAATGGAAATAATTATTTGTTTAATTTCTTTAGTATTGATTTTTATTGTAATATTTTGTACAAATTATTTTTGTTAGTGTTTTTGTTATATTTGATTGATTGTGAAGGTCAGTTAAAGATTGTGGGAACCTATAAATATGTGATAAGGCGTAGGACCAGCATGCAGTGCACATGGGCCTGTGTTGTTTACTGAAGCAGAGAGTGGTCAGAGACACAAATGTTTGCTTGTTTGTTGCTTTAAAAAACTGGATTAAACCATCAAAGGGAATCATCTGGTTCATTCAGCAGCCTTCTTTTGCCTGCATTGAAAAACAACTCCAGTGAAGTTGTGGCTTTTAGATCTTTTAAATAATTTGAATTAAAAAGAAACTGCCACTACAGTTGCTCCTTGTTCTGTGATATAGACACTATTCTCAGATTTACTCCCCACTTTGTCACATTATCAGGTGCCCATGGACACATGGACTGACACCTTTACTGTAAAGAAAAAAACAAACAAACAAATGAAACCATCAAGATACTGTTGCAAAAAATTATCATCTGAACTATTCTGTTAATGTTCTTACTACAGAACAGTGATGTGCTAAAAACCTATTTTCTCAGTATGTAAGCCTGTGATTTCTTACAGGACAAACCACCAAAAAAAAAAAAAAAAAAAAAAAACCAGGAAATAGCTTTGTTTAGGTAAACTTGTAAGCTCCATTGCTGGTGCACGTTGAGCAACATGTGCCTGTTCTTATGTTGGGATTTCAGTCAACCAAAGTAAGACTCAGAGGACTGTCAGCAGTTATACAACCAGAGAAAAACGTTTTCAGGCCTGATTCAAGTGTTTCAGCAAACCCATGAAATTTAATTTCACTTGGACTTAAAAATATAAAGAAAAATATAAAAGGAAAATATGAGTAAAGATTTAGAAGAGACATGAGCTAGATCATTTTAAAGCCCACATTTTATACCACAGCTCTGGCCTGCTGCACTGTGGTGAACTTCTCCATGTGGACCAGACAGTTGAAATCTTGACACGCTATTATTCTGGCCTTCCTGCAAATCTATAACATCCTTTGCTCTAAAAGCTTAATGTGCATATTCAGTGTTCTGTATACATTTTTCTTGCCTCAGGCTTAAACGTTGGGATGGAAAGAAAAAAAAGTTGGGAGTTTGATGAATGTGTTGAGGCCAGAGGAAAGTGGGTGGTCTGTATCTGTCAGCACTGCTATTACAGCAGACAGCAGAGTTACAGGCCAATAAGCCGCACTATCACCATCATCATCAGCAGCAGATTTCTTTACAACAGTTCTCAGCTGTGCACATAACAGCCCTGACAGCACAAACGTACTCACTGAGACAGCTCTGCACTCAAACGTTTTGCATTAAAACACCATAAAAAAAGGTCTGTTTGGAGAGATCATAAACAGACAGTCCAACTAAAAGTCAGGTAATTTTTACTCATTTAGCAAATCACAATGAAAAACATTAGTAAAAGCATTAAAAGGACATAGAATATTAAAATAATTAATGCTTAAAATTTTAATGGTTCTGTGAAATATTAAGTA
>NW_013953257.1:116588-122882 GCF_001266775.1 Austrofundulus limnaeus
CAACATCTGGTGAAAATTTCATGTCATTAGCACCTCTAGTAATTTATTTACTGAGAAAAATGGTGACATGTTCAATACTTATCTTACCCACTGTATATTTTTGCAGCTTTTTTCACTCACTGGGTTTATGAGCTGTTATATTGTGAAGTTCAACCAGAAAATTTTAAAACAGTTTAAAGAATAGTTCAAATCCTTTGAAGTGGGGTTCAGTGGAAATTTTATTTACAGTTAATATATTTCCTGTTGTAGATAGTAAATTAAGTTTAATGCTGCAATCTTAAAACAACAAATCCAAACAGGTTACAGCGCTTTATGTGAAAGTCCCCCACACAGTAGCGTGCAGTGAATATAGGGCCACCAATGACCCTGGGTAAACAGCCATGGCCCATTCAGAACTCTCAGAAATTAGCAGTTTTCCTGTAATGTTAGGTTGTTCCTCTGCCATTAGCACACAGCAATTTTGAGCTTGAATGATAGATAATACTAGCTGTGGTGTGATTGACACTGGTAAGACAACTTGTCTCTCATTGGCTATTCTGACTAAAAGCGGTGTATTTTTGCAAATGGCCGTAGAAAAACTGGGATGAGCCAGAGGAGCTTTATTTATTTATTGTTTTACTGAATATGTCTCATATCCATGTGTCAGGGCATATTTATTACAGTTTTAGCAAATATGTAAAAAAATATTTTTAAAAAGTTACCTACTGGAGCTTTAATTTGGTTTGTAAACCTTACTTCCACCCAAATTGTGTAAAGTTATTAACTGAAACCTCTAAGTTTGAAATATTGTTGAAAAAATGGTCTATAAAAATCTTTGCATTTGGACTCTTCAGTTTTCATTGTTTTATTGGCCTCATCTACACAATTTTATTTTTAAGGTGTTATTTTTTTAATAAAACTTTGTTACATGATTTTAACAAACATTGAGGAAAAACATGCTACTAGGTGGTGAGATATTCACACTGATCACACATATAAAAACCATTGACTCTGTTAAACATTTTCCCGATACAAATGAACTTTTTTTTTCTTTCATGCTGTTTGCAATTTTCTCTCACATAGATCATTAGTGATCCAAGTTTTAAGGCTACGTGATCAAGATAAAGTGTGACAAACGAGGGGGAAATGTAATTTTTAGTTTTGGGATTTTATGCTGCATCACATTTATCATGAAGGAACTCAAATCCTGGAAAGATGTCAGATTTATTGTGTTGCAGTTGCAACTTTGAAAAAAAAACTGTAGGATTCACAAATAGTTGTGCTCTGTGACCAGGCTAAATACTGCTAGCATTACAAGCCGATAACAATCGATTTCTCTGCATTTTGTGCATCAAAACAAACAGTTGCCAACACTACTATTAGTGGTTGGAAAATATGATGTGTGAGACTAGATTATTGCGCTGAAATAATTTATTGCTTAGGCTATCACAACTTTTCATGTCAGCCGTATTGGACTTTGAGGACAGGCTGGTCAGAATTCTCCAGTTTTCATGAAGAAAATGTTTTAAAGCAATCTTCAGTGGCAGAAATGTTCGTTACAATATTCCCCCAAAATCCATAAATGTAGCAGTTGTTAAAGGTAAAACACATTCATATAAAGGTTTACTCTGCTCTTCCTTGTTTACCTGTGTTTTCCTGGAGCTATGGTGCATGTTTGTCGGTCTTTTCATGAATGATTTACCAGAGCAATATGAGCATGGGTGTTATACAGTAATTACTGAGGTCAATATGCATGCTGCTATCAGAACACTGTAATGCTGGTTTGTTGGAGCTGATTCATGGCTGTAAAAACACAAAGCACACACATTTGAATGGAAAGCAGGTGCAGACAACGCAGGCAACACTTTGTTATCTGTGAGCAGGGGTGTAGCACCAAATTCTGGGCCCTGTACACTCTCGATGTCAGTGGGCCTCTATCCATGCCAGTGCACGAGGTGCATAAGTAAAAAAAAGTGGGGGGTATTCTTTTAAATAAAGAAGCAGAAGTAGGGTTTTAAGCTACAATCAGATCAGATTATATTGATGAGTGGTTTTTTCATTCACCGGATGAATTGATGCATTTGGCCTACCTGTGTTCAAATACCTAAAAAAAATCTGCTACATCTGGTTTGTGTACTAATGTTGTGATCCATGACACTATAGCAAAATTTGATTTAAAATCATTTATTCTTGAATTTTAGACAAACATTTGGTACATGACGTGTGCTCAGTTTAACTGTCTGCACACATAAAACGAACACCAAATGTTTATTTTGTGATGCACTAATCATCAAACCATATTAACTGAGATTCCTTTATTAAACCATGTACTGTATCAGCCATTTAAACTCACTAAGGATACAGTTTGACAGTCAGCCATAGTTTCATACAACAGACACATACAGGTAGAGCACTACAGGTGTGTTTCTCCTCTCTAACAGGGGCATCAGAAAACTTATAATGTGTATAAAGGACACAATGGAGGGGGGTCTGAGGGTCCTCCCCCAGAAAATTTTGAATAAAGTAGAGGCTAATGTACTTTAACAGGTTGTTAAAGATACTTATACTTACACAAATAACGATTAATTAGACAACTAGAGACAGATTCTTCATTAAACTAGTTGCATCGTCCTGTTTTTAAACTCACTTATGGCTCAGATAATTAAATCAATGTGATAATTTATCTCAAACAGGCTTAGAGGAGGTTTTTACATTTATTTTGTTTATTATTAATTTAATTTAATTATTAAATAAGATTTAATCTTATTTATAAGACACAACTCTGTGATGGACTTGCGACCTGTCCAGGGTGTACCCCGCCCCTCGCACTGTGACTGCTGGATATGGGCACCAGTGACCCACGCAACCCTGAAAAGGAAGAAGCGTGTACAGAAAATGGATGGATGGATGGATAAGACACAACTGCATGTTTCAAACTTAAAACATTAATAAATTTCCCAAAGAACAGGTGTAATTATGATAAACAATCAACAGTGAATTTAGGAGCGTTTGACTTTTTTCTGATTTGATGACAGGTCCACTCATCAACTGACATGACATCATGCAGCTTTCTTCACAACATAAAATAACACTGTGTCAAAGAATGGTGACGTAAAAATGAACTTGTGTCAGTATCACCAACCTGCATGTAAATTAGGAACAATTGATACATGGATGTTTGGAACTGATTAGAAAGCTAATGATGGATGGATAGACAGATTTATTTACTGACCTTTATTTAAAGAGTAACTTACCCCAAAATTAACTTTTTTTAGCTGATAAACTGTCTAGAATGTGTTTAAAATGTTATATGGTACTGTTTCTGTGCTAATTTTGATGTTTTTGTGCGTATTTGTTAAAATCTGTAATATTTGGTCTAAAATGTGTTTTTGCTGCTCATATGGGTAGAGCAGTGGTACTGCAGGCTAATTTGCATATTGGTTAACGGCTCTCCTCTGTGACGTGTCTTCTCCACAGTTTCGTCACAGCGGCTGTGTTCTGGTATAAAAGCCTCTCTCTAAGACACGCCCCTGCAGCAGTCAGAGGGTGGAACAGTTAGCAAGCTTAGCATGATCGTCTGTTGACCTTCAGCCTCGGGTGGGGAGAGCTGAATGCTGCGCCGCTCTCCACACACACACGCACACCAGCAGTACGTCCTGCACAGTGGGAGGGGAGGAGGGAAAAAAAGGCAGAAACACAGCGGGGCAGCTGCAGCCCTAACGGACCGAACTTCAGTCAAACAAGACCCAACACTTTTATTCCTGATTTAAACTAGTGATCATGTGAGCAGCTGCAGCTGTATGCTTTTATTTTTTTATGTCAGGCTGTCGGAGCGCTCCTCCTCCTCTGTCCAGTGCTGGTGTGGTGTGAGGCGGACAGCTCAGCCGAGGCTGCTGGAACTGGAGCTAAAGGTCCTGACCCAGGGAGCCAACACGAGTCAGTCCCAGACTGAGCTGACTTGATCAAGTCTCTCTGCCTCTGGTGAGGAGGGGGTGAAAAATCCTCCACCTCAGACGTTCAGAGATGTAACTATCTGCGTCGCTGTGGTCACTCTCCATGTAGCATCAATTATGCTAATGCTAGCTGTCACGTTGTCTCGTCCTGGCCACACCTCTGCTCTCTAACCCCCCTCCCCTACCCACTTTGATGCATTTTTCGAATTTCGCCTTGGGGCGGAGTTATCTTTTCACGGGGGKGGKGGGGGGRTAAGATACACTTTAACCAGGAAAATCTGAACTATGAAAACTAATTTCTACAACTTCCTAGAAATGAAAAGTGATCACTAACATCAGCTATGAAATGTGACTATAGCAGCAAGCTAAACTTTCATAAGAATAACAGCTGTCCTGTGGACTTATTTCTGGTTCTTTTTAAAGAATAGTTTGATCAAAAGTTGGATGTTCGGTTATAGACACTAACGTTACCTGCAGAGAATTCATCACCACATTGTGTGTCTGCGTGTGTGCGTCTCGGTCGAGACCTGCAGCAGCTCTGACGAGGCGCATTGACCACACCAAATTGTTAATTTTTAAAAGTTGTAGAGCGACCAAAACTTTTAACCAGCTGAACAGGCCAGCCAGTCAGCAGGCAGACCACAGGAAACCTCCCAGTTCTGTCTGTCCAGGTCTGTCCGCAGCTCTTTCAGCTGTATCTGGGTTCCACACTTCCTGGTTGCTGTCGGGCGGACTAAACCATTTTGCGCCTCCAAGAGTGGGGCCCCCAGAATGTCCAGTATGGTGTGGACCGTAAAATAAATTTTGAATTTATTTATTTAGAAGGGACAGTGCGCATTAATCAACATTTCTGTAAATGTGCCAGAGTTAGCCACAGGCTAATTTTCATCTGTTGTCCCTGGACTTGCCATAAACAAAGTAGTCATACAAAACAAGATAAAATAACAATAAAATACAATTAATACAAATTGCACACAAAATCACACACAGATTTTATACAAAGTATGAACATTATTAAAACTAATAAACCTTCATCTAGATGGCTAAAACACAAGTGGTCACATGGTGGGACTAGGCAAAAGCAGTTAAACAAAATGTTGACAGATCTGCTGTGTTAAAAACCAAGCCTTCAACTGTTTTTTAAATAGATTATATGTGGTAAGATATCTGATTGACAGAGGGACAGAGCTCCAGTCCTGAGCAGCTGTAACTGAAAAAGTACTTTGACTAAAAGTGTTTTTCAGGAGAGGAACAATACAGTCTTCACGGATCGCCCCTCTTGTTAAACGATATGAGTTGTTCCTTTTATTTACAAACTGAAAAAGTGGTGGAGATGACAGACCTTTAACAATTTTGTATAACAGACAGAGATTTGTGTATTTAATAAAATTTTCCCAAGTTAAAAGCCATGTTTTTTCCAGAACATTGCAGTGGTGATTTAATGTTTTTTTGTCTAATATTTTAATTGTCTGTTTGCATAGAGACTCTATGGGTTTTAATGCCGTTTTATTTGCTTGTGACCATGTTGTGAAACAGTATGTTATATGTGACAGAACACATGCATGCATGAACATTTTAGCAGCCTGTAGTGGTAGATGTGGCCTTATGAACCTGAAATTTGAGATACTAAATTTAAGACGAGAACAAATTTTTTAAAATGAGTTTTAAAAGTAAGTTTTGAATCTAATATAATCCCAAGATATTTGAATTCATGAACAAGTTGTAGTTTTTCCCCGTCCACATAAATATCAGCTTCAGTATTTGGTGTTTTGGTTTTGTAGAAAAACATTCCAACTGTTTTGTTTACATTGAGTTTTAAGCCAGACTGACTTAACCATTCTGATACGTTGGCCATGGATCGTGTAAGTTCATTGGCAACTTGATTTGTATTTGCACCATGTGCGTAAATGACTGTGTCATCTGCATTCATCTGAATGTAGACATTAGAACAAACAGAAGGAAGGTCATTTATATAGAGAGAAAATAACAATCAGTGGTGGACAAAGTACTCAACTCTAGTACTTGAGTAAAAGTATTGATACTCATGGTCAAATCTACTCCACCACAAGTAAAAGTTACTCAGTCAAAAATCTACTCAAGTAAAAGTACTCAAGTACTTACTTTTGAAAATACTTAAGTATTCAGAAGTACATGCATTTTAAAGTACTTAAGTACAAAGTAAAAGTACAAATTACATTTTCTTTTTTCTTTTCTTTTTTTCACTTCAGTAGAAAACAAAAGTAAATATTAGTTTATTTATTTCTTCATCATCAGTGACTTTTTTTAAGTGAAGAGAAAATAGAGACAGAGAGAAAAACAGAGAGAGAAGTAATTAGAAAGATTGAAATATAGAGATTATAAG
>NW_013953257.1:126797-128257 GCF_001266775.1 Austrofundulus limnaeus
GATAGATAGATAGATAGATAGATAGATAGATAGATAGATAGATAGATAGATAGATAGATAGATAGATAGATAGATAGATAGATAGATAGATGTTCAAGACGACTTATTCACTTGAAAATTTTTGAACCACGATTGAATGAAAGTGTAATACTGCAAATAGCTCAGTGGGGTCAACGTGGTAAAACACTCTTGTTTTCCTTCCGTGACAGCACTCTTGAAAAGACAGACAGAAACACAAAACAGAAAATTAAAAGCATCTCTTCTTCCTCCTGTCCTCCTGATGCTAAAGCTGTGTTTAACAAATAACCTCAATACCAATGCCTTCTTCCATTGAGAAATCAATAAAAAATATTCTGGATGCATCCAAGATCTAAAAACTGGAATTCAATAGACTGTCATAACAAGGACAATTGACAAACAAGATGTAAATTAACCAAAACCATGTGTGGTGTCAAATGCTGGACTGATCACTGTCTGTGTCCAAAATCCAGCTGCGAATTCTGAAGAAAAAAAAACATAAAATAAATAAATAAAAAGCCCAAAGGAAAAAGGACCCTGCAGCCACTGACTGAGTTTGGAGATATCTCAAAAGTCTGCAGTCTGGAGGCTTTTAGGTAGATGCATGTTAGGACTTAGTGGCAGGATGGACCCAAATGCAGGCAGACAGGCAGACTTGAAAATTTAACAAAAACTTTTATTAAATTAAAGGCCAGGGTGGTGGCAAAAACAGAAAACTTACAAGTAAGCAGGAAAAGGGAAGCCCGGGCAGAACATGAACCAAACAGAGACAAACAAATAATGACTTGACAGGGAAGTGAAGACAAGAGACAGAATATAAAGGTGAAACTAATGAGCACAAACAGGGAACACCTGAGTGAGAAACATGAGGATCAAGTGTGAGTGGGCGGGGCTGGAGCAAGGGCAAGACAGGAGGAAGAAAACAGGAACATGACAGAAACTAAAATAAAACACTAACACAGRCAAGAATCATAACAGAGCCCCCCCAATAAGGGACGGCTCCTGACATCCCACAAAAGTTCAGGAGGCTGGCCATGAACCTCCCTGCCGCAGAGGAGCCAGAGGGAGGAGGCGGGAGCAGACGAGGAGGCGGGAGCAGACGTGGAGCCAAAAGAGGAGGCGGGAGGCGATGAGGAGCCGGCGGAGGTTGATGGAGCCGGAGCCTTGGCGAAGGCGAACAAAGGTGACAGAGGGGACGAGGAGGCGACGGCAGCCGAACCAGGTGACGTGGAGGCGACGGCAGCCGAACCAGGATCCTCAGGAACAGAGGACTCAGCAGGAGGCTCTACAAGAGCTGGAGGGCCCACAGGAACCAGAGCCAGAGCTGGAGGGTCCACAGGAACCAGAGCCGGAGCTGGAGGGTCCACAGGAACCAGAGCCGGAGCTGGAGGGTCCACAGGAACCAGAGCCGGAGCTGGAGGGTCCACAGGAACCAGAGCCGG
>NW_013953257.1:129440-137400 GCF_001266775.1 Austrofundulus limnaeus
CCAGAGTGTTGGGTCTTGTGTCTTAAGCTCATCCAGAGTGTTGGGTCTTGTGTCTCTCAACTTTCTCTTCAYAATATCCCACAGATTCTCTCTGGGGTTCAGATCAGGAGAGTTGGCAGACCAGTTGATCACAGTAATACCATGGTCAGTAAACCATTTGCCAGTGGTCTTGGCACTGTGAGCAGGTGCCAGGTCGTACTGAATAATGAAATCTTCATCTCCATAAAGCTATTCAGCAGATGGAAGCATGAAGTGCTCCAAAATCTCCTGATAGCTGCATTGACCCTGGCCTTGATAAAACACAGTGGACCAACACAAGCAGCAGACATGGCACCCCAGACTGTGATGATGGGGTGGAGGAGCGAACCCAGTTCCAGGCGGAGAGTTAAGTTTTTAGAAATAAAAGATTTATGTAACAAAATTAAATCAAAAGCTGTCGAGGCAGCAAACAAATACAAACTCAAGGAGACCACGAAGAACGTCAGACAGTATGGTAGGAAACCAAACAATGAACCAGCGATGAGATGAAGAACTGAACCAGAATATATACTAACAGAGGAAATGAGAAATGAGTGACAGCTGGAGAGGGGACTGATTACAAAACAAGGGACAGGTGTGCATAATACCATGAGTGACCTAGAAAAACTGAGGAAGGATGAGTGGTAAATACACTGAGAAGACACACGAGGGCGACATGAACAAAACAACAGACAAAACGCATTCTCAACAGTACCTCCCCTTCAACGAATCGTCTCTGACGATTCAGAGAACTAACACGGGTGGGAGGTGGGGGAACTAAAGGACAAAGACAGGACGGAGGGCACGAAACAAAAGACAATAAGGGGAACACAAACAAAGACACAGAAAAAGGAAAAACAAAAAACCGACAGGAAGTCCTGGGGAAAAAAAAACAAAAAAACAGTCACTAAGATGGCCCTAGGCACATCTGAAGGGTCCAAAGAGCTCTGGCGGACGGCCATGGACTCGGCCGTAGCGAAGGCAGAGCTCTGGCGGACGGCCGTAGATTCAGCTGCGGCGAAAGTGGAGCTCTGGAGGGCAGCTCTGGACTCGGCCGTGGCGAAGGCGGAGCTCTGGAGGGCAGCCGTGGACTCGGCCGCGGAAAAGGCGGAGCTCTGGAGGGCGACCGTGGAATCGGTTGCGCCGAAGACGGAGCTCTGGAAGACGGCCATAGTTCTGACCGCCTCGAAGGCGTAGCTCTGGAGGGCGGCCGTGGACTCTGCCGCGGCAAAGGCGGAGCTCTGGAGGGTGGCTGTGGACTCGGCCGCGGCAAAGGCGGAGCTCTGGAGGGCGACCATGGACCAACTGCGTCAGAGGCGGAGCTCTGGAAGGCGGCCGTGGACCCGACCGTGTCGGAGGCGGAGCTCTGGATGGCGGTCATGGAATTGGCCACAGCGGAGCTCTGGAGGACGACCGTGGACCCGACCACATCAGAGGCGGAGCTCTGGAAGGCAGTCGTGGAATCGGCCACAGCGAAGCTCTGGAAGGCAGCCGTGGACCCGACCGCGTCAAAGGTGGAGCTCTGGAAGGCGGCCGTGGACCCGACCGCGTCGGAGGCGGAGCTCTGGGTGAGACTCAGGAGGGACCGGCTCTGGGTGAGACTCAGGAGGGACTGGCTCTGGGTGAGACTCAGGAGGGGCCGGCAACGGAGGAGACTCAGGATGGGCCGGCAACGGAGGAGACTCTGCAGGGGCTAGCACTGGAGACACCGCAGAACCAGCAGGAGGTTCAACTGCAGCAGGTGGCGTGAGCCCGGCGGAGACTGCAGCTGCAGGCACTGGCTCTGACACTGGCTCCRTGGACTCCATCACAGGAGCCGTGACAGGTGGGAACAACAGCTCCACCAGAGCTGCTGCCATGCACACCGTCAGAGCCGCCAGGGTGGTCACAGACACTTCCTCCCCCCCCAAAGACCCTCCCCACAGGAGGTGGACGCATCAACCCTCAGAAGAACGCCGGGGACAGTTGAGGCGTTGATCGTCTGGGGAACACACGTGGAAGTGGCGGCGTTGAGTCCAGCTGGAGCAGAGGTGGAGGTGGACGCATTCAGCCTCACTGGAGCACAGATGGTTGTAGCCACCTCCACCCCCTCCTGAGGGTGAGAGGCAGTGGAGGCGTCTCGCCTCTCTGGCGCCGAAATGGAGATGAAAGCATCCCGCCTCGTCAGGACGCAAGTAGTGCTGGATCATCTCGGAGGAGGCACAGAGGTGAGAGGCGTCCGGGACTTTCTTGGATGTGGCACAGGCGGAGGCGGTGACCGGGACCCTCTCGGGGGAGATGCTGGCGGGCGAGGCTGAGGCGGAACTTGAACTGGATCCATCGACCCGGCCGAGCAGTACCCGAAGTATTCGGGGAGGAATGGTTCCAGCTCGGGGTCATAGTCCGGGTCGAACTCGAGTTCGCTGTCCTGGGGCTCGGAGCAGAAAACCACAAATGGCTCCGGAGGAACCGCCGCCTTCCTCTGATGGCAACGGTGGCTCCGAGAAGAACCAGATGGTGGAGTGAGTCTTATCGCCAGGCGAGTCCCCCAAAACTGCATCCTGTCTCTCTCCTCTTCCTCCACAAGGAGAGGGGATGGAAGGATCTCGACTTCCGGACTCTGGTGCTCCCATGTCCCAGCAGGCTGAACAGGATCGGTCCGGAAACCACCCACCCGGATTTTAGCCTGCGGCTGCTTGCTCTGGTGAGACCTGGTCCGTCTCTGATCTGGTCCTTTACCCCACTCACTAAGAGGAGCTCAGAGGTTCTCCTTTTTAATTAACTCCAAAAAACTTAGTCACCCGGAGGGTTCGAAAGTTGGCTGGTTCATTCTGTGATGATGTGGTGGAGGAGCGAACCCAGTTCCAGGCGGAGAGTTAAGTTTTTAGAAATAAAAGATTTATTTAACAAAATTAAATCAAAAGCTGTCGAGGCAGCAAACAAATTCAAACTCAAGGAGACCACGAAGAACATCAGACAGTATGGGTAGGGAAACCAAACAATGAACCAGTGATGAGATGAAGAACTGAACCAGAATATATACTAACAGAGGAAATAAGAAATGAGCGACAGCTGGAGAGGGGACAGATTACAAAGGGACATGTGTGCATAATACCAAGAGTGACCTAGAAAAACTGAGGAAGGATGAGTGGTAAATACACTGAGAAGACACACGAGGGCAACATGAACAAAACAACGGACAAAACACATTCTCAACACCGGACCATCACTGACTGTGGGTACTTGACACTGGACTTCAGGCATTTTAGCATTTCCTTCTCCCCAGTCTTCCTCCAGACTCTGGATCCTTGGTTTCTGAATGACATGCAAAATTTGCTTTCATCCGAAAAAGTACTTTGGACCACTGAGCAACAGTCCAGTGCTGCTTCTCTGTAGCCCAGGTCCGGCGCTTCTGCTGCTGTTTCTGGTTCAAAAGTGGCTTGACCTGGAGATTGAGGCACCTGTAGCCCTTTTTCTGGACACGCCTGTGCACGGTGGCTCTGGAAGTTTGTACTCCAGACTCATTCCACTGCTTCCGCAGGTCCCCCAACGTCTGGAATCGGCCCTTCTCCACAATCTTCCTCACGGTCCGGTCACCTCTTCTCATTGTGCAGCGTTTTCTGCCACACTTTTTCCTTCCCACAGACTTCCCACTGAGGTGCCTTGATACAGCACTCTGGGAACAGCCTATTCATTCAGAAATGTCTTTCTGTGTCTTACCCTCTTGCTTGAGGGTGTCARTGATGGCCTTCTGGACAGCAGTCAGGTCAGCAATCTTACCCATGATTGTGGTTTTGAGTAATGAACCAGACTGGGAGTTTTTAAAAGCCTCAGGAATCTTTTGCAGGTGTTTAGAGTTAATTTGTTGATTCATATGATTAGGTTAACAAGTCATTTAGAGAACCTTTTCATGATATGCTAATTTTTTGAGATAGGGAGTTTTGGTTTTTCTTTACCTTTTTTGCAAAAATCATCAATATTAAAACAATGAAAGGCTTTGAACTACTTCAGTTGGTGTGCAATGAATCTAAAATATATGAAAGTTTAATGTTTATCAGTGCATTACAGAAAATAATGAACTTTATCACAATATGCTAATTTTTTGAGAAGGACCTGTACACGAACCCTAATTAAACATTAGGTTTTCCTGGTTCTGGTCACTGTTTAGCTGATGCCTGTCGGAGACAGATTTAAACTAAAACCAACCAACCAGCCAGCCAGCGATCTGGGACAGATCAGTGTTGACAGTTTCAAATCTGTCTGCAAATTGTTCCAGGCTGAAGGGGCACCAAAGCTGAACGCTCTTTTTTCTAGTTCCATTCTGATTGGAGGAACTAATAGGAGGACTAAATCGTTAGAGCACAGGGAGTAACGACTGTTTGTTGTTTGTATTAAGGTGGTGAGGTAAGACGGGACTAGGTTTAGGAGGTTCTTGTAAATGATCGATATCCAGTGAGTGTATCTGCGAGTGCTGAGAGATGACCAGCCAGATTTGACATAAAGCTCACAGTGATGAGTGCAATAACTGGAGTCAGTAACAAACCGAAGAGCACTGTGGTAAATGGAGTCCAAGGATTGAAGGTATTTTGATGCAGCACTCATGTACAGCACATCACCATAGTCTAATATTGGCATGAATGTAGCAGCTACTAATAGTTTTCTGGCTTTGGATGAGAAGCAGGATTTGTTTCTGTAATAAAAACTTAATTTTAGCTTGAGCCTAGTGGCTATTTTTGAAATATGGGTTTTGAATGACAGGTCACTATCAATGTGGAAACCTAGATATTTGTATGTGGAGACCATTTCTATTTGCTTTCCCTGTTGGGTATTGATTTGCTGTTGGCTCTCTGATTGTTGTTTTCTGTAAATAATAATTAGTCCACAGCTGTGCCCGGATGGGTTTGTATGGCTCACTCAAACATGTCATCATTATTAAGTGGTGTTAGATCTGAACAGGTAAAGGGTAAAGAACATTGCTTATTTTTTTAACAGCAGCATTACCAAAAAAGGTAGAAGACAGTTTGTGTCCAAAACGGAAACCAACCTCTTGCAAGACAGTGTCTCCATTCATTTGTTGATTAATTAAAAGAAAATGCTGTACTTTGTACTGTACTGTACTGTACTTTGTACTAGCCCATTAGCCATCCCAACAAAAAGTTTCCTTGTTTACTTTGTTAGTCTCTATTGGAATATGAAATGACTAATTTAACTTTCAGTTGAAACACCTGTCAATTTTGCTATGTTTCAACACTTAGTTAAGGCTTGACTATATGTAGAAATAGTCAAGTCTTGACTTGACTATTTTTGGAGCAACTTCTTTTTGGACATCAGTCTTTTTTGAATGAGTTGAGAGGGTTTTCTCTTTTCAATAAATGACTATTGTACCTATGAGATGACATCACAGTGGCTTAGTCCACTGCACCTGTGGCCTTTGGGAGAATCTCAGAATGGCACGATTCCTTTCCTTCAAAGTACCCCTTAAACTAAGGGTAAATGAAAGACTTTCTTCATCCTTGTTTGCTTCACGCACTGATTCAGTGTACAGCTCAGAAGAGTTGACTGGATCTACTTCTGTAATCCAAGCTTGAAAGTAACATGACCAGAAAAGTGAATACAAACTTATTAGTGCATTCAAAGTTCAGATTCTATATACATTAAAAAATGACAGCAAATTAGTGATACTCAATCATCCATTCCAACCAATCATTTCCTAAACCCAATTCTTCCATTTAGAATAGCTTGAAACCTATTGCCTATCTCCTGTCCAATGAGCAAAACATGTGCTACATACAACCTGACCAGGTCAACATTTATCTCCAAACAACACAGACAGACATAGGAAAAATAACCATTCATACACCTAGGACCCTTTTCCGAAAGAACTTCCATTGGGACAGTATTTTGAAAAATAGTTTCATGTTAAATAAGTTGCTTGGAGATCAACCCCTGCCACATGGAAAAAAAAATATAGCAAACACAAACCTTTACAACAAAACTAAAAAAGTGCATTGCAGTCAAAAACATACACTTGTAATTACGAGAAAAATGTCCTAATGAAAAGATCTTAATGTAATATGAGAAACCCATATAATAGCGAAATACAGATCTCATAATTTCTAGATAACTGCAAAGCAGCCATTAACGCCAGTTGCCCAACATTATGTGGCACCCTTGTGATGAAGGATTTAAACAATATTTCATGATTATTTAGCAATAGACTTGGGTCCTAAGTTATTATAGTTAAGAACTCTCAGCCTGTTTACAATCTAACAGTCTATGTTATTTTTAAATATATACATTTCTTAATTTCTTAATGGAGACCCCTGTTCCCGTGTGTCATTCCCATGCATCCTGGTTCCCTCCCTGGAAGTATAAATTAGCATGCATCCTATGGCAAATTGGGAATACTTTGAAAAAAGTGTCCCTGGAGGTCCGGGGGTGTCACCACTTGTGTGTTACCCAAGACTGGGTACCCTTCGCTTGGTGTGGGGTCCATGGCTTGGCCCCTGAAGGTCCAAGAGCTCAAAGTGTCTTACCATGTTTCCGTAAGTACCGTTTGCATTTATAAGTGTAATTCTAGAAATTTTCAATTAGGATGTATTTTTATATAAAATTAGCATGCATTTATGTATAAAGTTAACATGTATTTTTGGGCCTCCCAGGCCCTGAGCTACCCAGGAACATGTCTCCCTTCCCCCTGTGTGCTCGCAGTGCATACCGGGGTCATTTCCCTGGAAGTACAAATTAGCATGCATCCAATGACAAATTGGGCCACCACTAGGAAACCCTAACCTGGTGGTCAGGGGACCTTCGTGTTCCCGAGCTACCCAGGAATGAGTCCCCTTCCCCCCGATGTCCTCGGCGGGCATGCCGGTATCCCTCTGGAAGTATAAATTAGCATGAATACCATGGTAAATTGGGAAGACTTTGGAAAAAGTGTCCCTGGAGGTCCAGGGGTGTCTCCGCTTCTGTTACTCAGTATTGGGTACACTTTGCTGGGTCTTGGGTCCATAGCTTGAACCCTGAAGATCCAAGAGCTCAAGATGTCTTACCAAATATGTGGCAAACATGTTGGTTTAATCCCAAGTTTACAGTAAAAGCAAGTAGCAAGTAGACTTCTTTATGAAAGTTTAATTCAAATCTGTTCAGTAGATAGTGAGATATTTTGCTAACAGTCAGAGTTGACTCCAAGTTTTAAACAAAGATCTCATCAGCTGAGCTCGAGCTTGATGTACACATTTGGGTAGATGACTTCATATAATTTCATAAGTCTAACAAATTTTTGTATAATTATTTCTTATAATGAGATTTTAAAAATCCAATTTAATTCCAGGTTATAGGGCAAAGAATACCAAGGGAAGTGAACACTTTTCCAACACTTCATCTCTGGAGTTCTGACATGTTTAAACTTCTGATAGGTTGTTAGTTTTGTGTTTCCTGCCCCCATCAAACTGTTCGGTATTCACACATCAGTGAAAGCAATGATGATGACAAACCACCAAAGTAACACAAAAGTCATAATGCATTTAAACAGTTCTTTAAAGCTTCTGGAGTGATGCAATCCCAACAGCAAAAAGCTGCTCATTTTTCTTTCTGCTTTCATGTGTTTTCCTGCTGCTGTGTAGCTGTGATGATAAATGAGCTCGGCGGATCTAGAGAGAGCTTGCAGTGGAAAGAATAATGGGTATTTAAGCACACTTGTAAATTACCAACACATTCGTCTTCAACTGTCCCCTCAGGGACGTCTGACAGTGCAGCACACAGAGTATATAAAGCTCACGTACATCTGTTCCTCATAGCCTTATTGGATCTGCTGACATCACTTAAATACAAACTGTCACGCCATCCTCCATAATTCATACTTTGACAAAGCGCATAAAGCAGTCTTTGCTGTCTTTGCACCTGCATGCATGCATGTGTGTGTGTGTGTGTGTGTGTGTGTGTGTGTGTGTGTGTGTGTGTG
>NW_013953257.1:137435-139085 GCF_001266775.1 Austrofundulus limnaeus
GTGTGTGTGTGTGTGTGTGTGTGTGTGTGTGTGTGTGTGTGTGTGTGTCAGAGAGCGTGCCTCAGCAGGTGTGTACCAGGTCACCTAGAGTGCACCATGATGTTTATCTCTAAGTGCCACAGACAGGCATGTTGGCTCGCCTGCTGGGAAAATGGGAT
Source organism: Austrofundulus limnaeus (assembly GCF_001266775.1). NCBI lineage: Eukaryota > Metazoa > Chordata > Actinopteri > Cyprinodontiformes > Rivulidae > Austrofundulus > Austrofundulus limnaeus. The sequence goes on from NW_013953257.1 coordinate 137,594, forward strand.
TACAGCTATCTGTTCCTGAACTCCACGCTGAGCGCTGAGCTTGTGATTCTGCAGAGTGTGTTTCCATCAGCTGCACTCGCTGTCTGAGGCCTTAGCTGTGTTTCCTGCTCAGTGTTGGACCCTGAGTAGCAACAGGTCACACGACTCAGAGCTGAAAAACATTTAGGAGGTACTTCTGCCTGCAAGTTTCTGTATTTGTATGTATGTTTGTATGTCCATATGTTAAATTATTAACCATTTTGTACATTTTAATGAAAATAGCAAAAAAGTAGTCTTTTAACGTGTAACCTGATCTTTTCTGTGTTGTGCTGAATATGGAGGAGGAATTTACTGCAATGGAGGCCCTCTTTGGAGGAGCAGTTTTCCCAATAAATTCAATAAACAGAAAAACAACCCTGTTATGAAACAACACAAAGGACCTCTCTTCCAACATGACCTCTTGACTCTACAGGTCATGTCTTCAAACTGAACTGAACTCTGTTCTTTAAAAAGCTTTCTTTGAGTCAAACTTTGATCTGGCTTTCCATTAGACATGTCCTTGGTGAAATCAAGCTGATGCTGGTCTGTTTTAATCTTTTGTGATTAGTTATAAACCAAAGAGAAAGAAAAGAATCATTACATGTTTGTGACATGATTTTTCATTTTTAAAAATAGTATTCAAAGTTGTATTGATGACACTAGTTGAACCTGAAATATTTGATAATAATAGTCATTCATGTGTGTAAAAGAAATGCTTTGGTCTGTAGCAATCTGACCCTGATAAGCAGGGGCGGTCCTAGCCTATTTGGCGCCCTGGGCGAACAACCCCCAGCGCCCCCCCCGCATATTAGCATTGACACTCACTCAGAATGTAATTTGGATTTTTATTTACTATGAGCAAACATATAAAAAAACACAAAAAACTGTAATACTGTGAAACTTCACCGTATAAAATATAAAATCTGGGCTTCTCCATTAGTGAAACAATTCGAATCACAACAGACAACTGTTCAGTGTGGCTGATATCTGGAGTGCAATCTAGAATTATTGAGAAATACTTTGCCTGTTTAATGTCATTAACAATTGTTGAAATTGTTTTGCTGCTCAACAAACCAATGAGCTCATTCTGTATGTGGTGACCAAGGTAACTGTTATGACTGCAGGTGCCTTTCTCAACACGATTCAGGTGTTCTTTCATTATAGGGTCAAATTTTGCCATCAGTTCAACCTCTTTCAAAAAATTGCCATTTGATGGTGAAAACAATGTTTCTGTGTGTCCCCTAAGTGACAAATTTCTAACTGCTAGAGACTGTATGATAGCAGTGAGACGTTTCAACACAGCTCTCCATCTTAATCTCTCAGCCTCAAAAAGTGCCATCTCATGTTTATCAATTGTTGCCTCTTTTTTGATCCTTACTGCCAACTCTTTCCATGCTTTCATTGAATTTAAGTGTTCAGGGGTCGGATTTATAAAACTGGCGTACGCACAATTTGAGCCCAGAAACTTGCGTAC
>NW_013953257.1:140011-141337 GCF_001266775.1 Austrofundulus limnaeus
GCAATGCCAACTACTGCAGACAGAAGGCGCCCATTCCCCCTAAATGGACTAGTCGGCTTCACCAGCATCATACAGCACCCGGAGGAGCTGCGGTGCCAGTGCTCTTGGGTGGGGGCGCGCGATGCCGCCCCTGACAACTTGCCGCCCTGGGCGACCGCCCAGGTCGACCCTATCAGAAACCGCCACTGCTGATAAGTAAAGCATTTATTTTCACTAGTCATAACGCCTGCTGTAAGCAACTAGTTGAGAGGCAGTAAAAAGAGAGTTCAGCTTGAACTGACCAGTTGTCTCGGTTTGATCTGTCAGTCAAAGTGAGGAGAAATGTACTTTATTTAAGTTTAGGTTATAAAAAGCTATCAAGCCGACCCCCCAGCTGTGGATAAGATGAGGGGTGCCAAGCTTAAATCAGCTGACTGAGGCTGTTTTCGCTACAGAACCTGCTCCTTGTTCTCTGAAGTCATAGCCACATGGACAGTTTTCAAATCGAATGAGTCTCCACTTGAAACCATCACCCCGTTTGAGACAAACTTGGATGTCTTCACCACTGGGTGAAGTGTCAAATTGTACCTCTTAAAACATTGCACTCTTTGCAAAGCAGTTCTGATTATTTAATTGCCTGAGGCACTTTGATATCTCTTCTTATCTGCAGAAAAAATAAATAACTAACTTTAAATTATTAAAAAGATTACCAGCTCTTAATTTGACAAGAATCTTAACAACATTCTCTCCAAATTGACAAACCTATATAGTTTCTTAAACTGGGTGATTTACCAATTAACTAATAGAAGACAAAATATTTCCTTTAGGAAGATATTCATTCTTAAAAGGGTTAAACATCAACCTTTACTTAAACACAGACTTTTATCTAAAACTTGGACTGAATAACATCAAGTCTACATTATCTTTACTTTTAAACAGTTTTTCTAAGCCATAATCAGTGTGCATTGCCAATGCAATGCACCCTATTGTGATTCGTTTCCCATCCAAATCATCTCCACATTGGCACGCTTCTCCTCCTCCATACTTTGTCCTGGAGCTGCCATTGTAATTTATATCTGTAAAGCTCCTGTGCCAAATGGTAGCTATGCCTTTTGGTACCTGTGCAACTTATAGTTTTTGAAATATTAATTTTTAATAATTTACAATGGGAGTCAAAGGAGCCTTGTATTGGTCCAATACTGCCCCCTGCTGTACCTACTCAGTACTGAACCATAGTTTAATAATATTTGATCTCAATAGTTCAGTGGTTACAATAATAATATGATTGTATTTTGATGTTTTACTATAATGTTGTCTTAATATTGCTCTATTGTTGTAATATTATGC
>NW_013953257.1:143868-147265 GCF_001266775.1 Austrofundulus limnaeus
CTCCCCAGGTGTTTTCTGTTTAGTAATTAGTTTTCTGTGTATTTAAGCCCTGTCCTGTCTCTGTCTTTTGGTCGGATCATTTTGTTTTGATGTGTTGGGTCTGGTTCTCTGTGCTTCGTTCCTCCTGCCTGTGTGATCCTCGTGCCTCCTGTAAGTTCAGCTGTCTCTACAGCATTTTTTGTTATTTGAAATAAATTTTTGTTCTACTTTTGGAGCCTGCCTGCGCCCTGGGTCTGTTCATGCCAAATCCTCACAATTTCAGTATATAAATGAATCTGATTTCTGAAAAAGGCTGAATAAGTTCTTAATCAGTAAACACAGCAGTGTCGTCCTTCTGCCCGCTCCATGTCCTCCCCCACAGGACAAGACTACAAAAAGGCCTGCAACCATGACGCACTACTTTTAATATTAACAAAATTAACTTTTATGCATTTGGCATACCTGATGAGAATAATAAACAGAAAAACAACCACATAATGGTTTGCCTGCTCCAAGTCCTGCATGAAGCAAAGTATACAACCGATTACAAAAGGGAGGAGCCCAGTGTGTATGGACAATTTAGCATTACCTTAGAAGAAAAAGGAACTTCCAATCTTAAAGTCACACCTTAACAATCATAGTGGTTTCCATAGTGTTTACAGGCAGGTATAAGAACTATCTTAGTAACAATAGACACGCATGTCTAAAACTAATAAATTTTAGAAAGAAACCTGAATCGAGATAGCTACTACAATCAACCCACTTTGAAAACCAAGCAAATTTATCAGTTTTAGATATTGTCCCGAAATTTGCTGTTGAAGAGGTTGAGACTGAACCCCAACACATAATCTAAGTACTAACCAATTATATAAGATCTTTAAAATTTTGCCATTAGCATCTTAATGTCTGTCTGTCTTTCCATTAGCGAAATGTCTCATGAAACAACAGATTTAAACAATATAGTTTCTGCAACTGATTAGTCAGTCCAATTTAATGTCTGCAACAGCAAATAGAAACATGATTATAATTCAAGAAGTTCTATGTACAGTATATCAAGCTAAAATTTGGCAGGGTAGGTGAGTTATTTACTCACATTCTAAGTGCCACTTGGCACAATCTCTTTAAAAGCTTTACCTCTTGGAATCAACCCTGTTTGTTAGAAAAATGTATCAAGAACCTCTAGACAAGTTTTATTCAAACTTTCAGAAAGTAATCACTGGATGTACTTCTACAGCTGATTAACTTGTGGACTTGATCCAAGTGAAGATGGCAACCACAGTTAATCAACATGAGCCAAATGATATGTGTTTTACTTGAACAGATTTTGAGACGATGACCAACATTTCATGCAGTAGTAGCTAAATGTCATAAGATTACACATAATGCTGTTTTCAAGGTGGCCAATAAGCTCCATAATTTCACAATGTGAGATGATCTCAAATTCTGGCATAAAAGGCAACATGCATTCCTTCAGTATCTAATATTGCTGATGTATCAATGGACTGGGATTTTTAATGTTGATTTAAAAAAAGAGTCCTTGTTTCTTAACTTGGTAACTTTGTTTTGACTTCTTCCTGAACTGTGTCCTGCAAAGCTCTGCTGTTTTCGATTGAGCTGCCAAACGTGGAATAATAGCAGAGATCCATGTTTCTCCAGCCACATCCTGCTGAACAGCTTCCAGAAGAGCTAGGACTCTCTGATTCATCATTGTCATTCATAAACAGTCGTTAATGTTTACGACAGGTGTTGTGACATGTTTATGACAGCATTATGTCTGCTTTACGAGACCCCTGTCAAGTCAGGTTTTACAACTGTGGTGCTGGGAGGCAGCGGAGGGGACCGCTGGCAGAGCATCCAAAAGGTCCTGGGATGTTTAATCAGTTACTCGAACACACTCACATATAAAAAGAGAGCAGTGTTTGGCAGGGAAGCGGGCCTGTTTGACAGGGGCAGCCATCAAACCTTCTCATTAAACTCTACAGGCTCCAGGCTCTCCTGTTCTTCAGAGCTTTTATAGGAAAATCACTACTCTCAATTTGCTGGCTGTTGTAAAAGTGTGTCCCAGGCATCGGTTGTGGGTTCTGTTGGGGCTTGAGCAACACCAGCACCCCAGCCCTTACCCCCACACTTTTTTTATGGCATGTTGTAAAGCTGCTGGCGGGTCGACAGCGGCAGTATCTTTTTATCCGACTGCCAATTTAAGGAAAGGGATTAAGGTTGTGAATTACAATCATAGCTTTGCATTTGTTGACAATGACAAAAGGTTTAGTTTGAGGCATGTGCAGTACACCACATCGTACACTTAAACAATGTTCTTGCTTTTAAGCCAGCATTGTTTCTTTCAGTGTAAGAATAATAAAAAAAACTGAACAACATACCTTTTTATTTATTCAAAACACGTTGTTGCTTTTTATATTATCTTTATCTTTTAAAAATAAAGATAATATAAAAAGGAATGCTTTGGAACCTATTGGCCACCTTGAAAACTTTTTTTAATACATGGGGTACTAAAATTAATTTGGGTAAGACAAAACCTTAACAATGAAATATTGTTAAAAAAATGCTACCACATTCGTGTATATGTTCTCATGTAAAACACCCCCCTGCCCCGTACTTAAAACGCACAAAAAGTTAAACCCTTAAAGCTGCTGTATGTAGTTTCTTGAAAACCCAAAAACTTAGAAAAATTTTGAACAGATACAACCTTGTAGTCCCTCCCCCCTGATCTCAGCTCCACTTCCTAAGCTCCTCCCCCACAGCAGGGCCCAGAGTCGGGAGCGCGCACCTTGTTAACAGGAGGTGAGCTACCGTAACACACAGAGCTCAGAGCTAAGCTGCCGTCACAGGTAAGAACAAACCATCAACAATATATTTTTAACTATCATGTCTTGCCCATACTTTATCTACACAAGTGCTCCTTTTGTCATAACGTTACATGTAAATTATGTTGCACTCTTTCTATAAGTTATAAATAGCTATCAAGCTAACACAACACCGATGCTGCGAAGAGCAGGGAAACAACTAAAACATGCAGGATAGTGGGTCATGAAGACCGGAATTCAGAACCACTGCGCAGCTTCGGTGTTGAGAGCTATTTATAACTTATAGAAAGAGTGCAACATAATTTACATGTAACGTTATGACAAAAGGAGCACTTGTGTAGATAAAGTATGGGCAAGACATGATAGTTAAAAATATATTGTTGATGGTTTGTTCTTACCTGTGACTGCAGCTTAGCTCTGAGCTCTGTGTGTTACGGTCTGTGCCCAACACACGTGTCTTGTTTGCTAGCATGCGCGCTCCCGACTCAGGGCCCTGCTGTGGGGGAGGAGCTTAGGAAGGGGGCTGTGAGCAGGAGGTACACTTCGCTGCAGCATGCAGAACGGGGCGGTGACAGACCTTTCCGTCAGTCCCATAC
>NW_013953257.1:148265-159320 GCF_001266775.1 Austrofundulus limnaeus
ATTATTATTATGTGGAGCCGTGTGTGTGTGTGTGTGTGTGTGTGTGTATGTGTGGACATGTTTTATTGCACATGTGGGGACAATATGTCTGTGCCAGGGTGTGTGTGTATTTTGGCCCGATCTAAACTACGTGACACAACAACCAGAGTTAAAAAACTCTTGAAGCACAAAGAGGATGTGTAAGTTAATTCAGTTTGTTTTATGACTGATAGACTCCATGTTTTCACTGTGGCTGAGGAGAAGGCAGCTTCTACCACAGCTACCATCAACAATGCTATGGCTAACTCCTGAATGTCTGCAGGGCGTGTCTCTACAGAGAGCCTTTTATACTGAGCACAGTACTGTGACACGTCACGCTGTACAGCACGTCACAAGGTACTTCAAACGTGGTAGTATTTTTTAAACCCCTAGATGGCAGTACCAAGCCGTTTTTGACCAAATATTGACGATTTAAACTATTTTAGACAAAAATGTTAAATTTAGGTCAAAAATAGCAAGGTATTACCCTTAAGACACAATTTGGGCAGTTTATTTGTTAAAAAAAAGTTGATTTTGGGGTAAATTACACTTTAAAGCAAAGTTTTTGAAAAAAAATCTGTAAGATATGTCTATATGCAAAAATGTGTGAAAATCCTTGTAATTTACAGACAATCTGTACAGCTTGACATGATGTCATGGCTACAAAAGCCACCAATAATATACAGAAAACAGGAATAATACAGTATGATTCAGACAGGTGTCTCACATAGCAAGGGATCATACCTAAAGCAACAACATTAACAAAATTCAACAAGCTTTCTTCAACTGCAGCCAGAATTGTGCCACATACATTTAATAAAAACATCAATATGGACATAATGAACTAGAAGAAATAAAATAAACATTTGGTCGAACATTTAAATATTTTACTCACCAAAACTTTTTATTATCTATTCATAAATTCCATCCTCCTTTTTCCCCCTCCAGAATTTGATTTGTCTGTCATTGTAGCATTTCCATTTCAGTCTTTTTCTATCACCACAATGTAAGCTAATGCTAAAAGTTGAGTCTGTTCTGTCGTATTTTTCTCATAAGTTGTAATTTTCTGTAATGGTGAGAATGTCCGCTTGGCAATTAGCTTGTAAGACTCTGCAGAGATGACTTTGCTGGTCCTGAAGATCCATCACTGGAACACGACCAGACAAGACACTGTCTCCCCAAACTTTCCACTGTAGAGGCCAAGGACTCAATCTCATAATAAAGTTTAGTTGACTGTCAGGACATCACATCATTAGTATGAGGATACCAGAATGCACGATTACAATAAGAACAGAGGGATGGATGTCGAGGAGGACTGGTATCAGTTCTAAAAAATCTGTTGTCCCTCCTGAGAGATGGTATGCAATGGCACAGGGAAATTTCACAAATCTTATAGTGGAATCGCTCACAACTAAAATTTCAGGGTGTTCAGATTCAAGATTATCCTTGCAAACAGCAAGTTTGTGGTTGGAGTTTTCAGTCAATGATGGTCTGACAGAGTTTGAAAAAGTCAAAGAGTTCGTTACCTTATCTGAAGGAAGTGCAAGTATGGTGCAAAAAATAAGTAAAACAGGTGGAGGATGAAATGGAGAGGAGGGTTCATTGGTCACAGTCCTTTAGAACAGTTCAAAACCTTGTCCATTGACATTCTACTTTCTGCACAATGAGGACTCACAGTCTTATTCAGAGATTGTTGTCCATCTGATAAGGAATGAAACGGTAACAAAGAGCTGCTTCACGAGCCCGCAGGTGGATCCCCACTGCTGGTTCGTTGGTGAGCTGGGGAGCGCTGAGGGCACACTGTAAAGTTAACTGGTGACCAAAATCTCTTTCATCTTAGAGAACAGTGAGGAGAGAGTGGGTACTCTAATAAAAGAGGAACATTGTGGAACTCAGGAATGTCAAAACTATTCCTGAAAATGATCTGGGCTACAGAAGAAGCAGGTTCCCACCACTTATTTCAGTCTCTAACAAGAGTCCGTGATTTATCATCCAGATCCTTGTGTAACAGTGTTTCTGTTTAGCTCCGAGCTTGATCCAAGTATTCTACGCAAAAACAGTAGGAGCAGGAGAAGCAACAGGTGAGGATAGGGCCATGTTAGTAATAGAAGCAGTATCAGCCATCTCACCCGAACAGGTAAAAGGCGTATTGTCTGCCAACAACAGTATAGGTATCGCTCACCATTCTGAATTTTATCAAGGGTTGAGATCCTGTTTGAAACCTTTAATCTTATGACTTAGCACAAGGCAACCTTGACAGGCACTTAGTGGAAAAGTTTGTTGAGCTGCATCTGTGACAGCCTCGTCTTCTACGTCAGCCTTTAACACCATATGTATTCTGTAACTCTCTCTGAGACTTCTGCACCTGTCTACAGGGACATTGGTTCTCTCCTCATGACCAAACTGCTCCATCTGTCCCAAGTTTGAAGGGTTCATTCTGAAGATGTTTCATTTCCTTTCCACAGATGTTTAACAGGATTAAAATCAGGGCTCAGGAGACCACTTCAAAGTAGTTCTATGTTTTGTTCAATTCAACCCCAGTCCCACACCCTACATCATATCACATGGCCCACGGGCATTGGGTGAGTGACTCCCGCCTGGCCTGCCGGTGGGGGCGGGGGGACTACATGTTGTTATCATAAGAAGACCATGGAAAATAATTATAAGCAGAAAACAGCCGCTCTTGGCTTCCATAGTTTCTAAAAAGACTGAAATTTTATTGAATTCAGTAAAACTGCTAAGATGCTAGAAAATAAGTTGATAAACAAAACAACTGGACTTCTAGTTGGAAGCTAAAGATGCTTCGATTTCCTGTCCAGGTAACTTTATCAATTGAAAATGTTAGTGCTTAGATTCACATCTAAGCACTAATGCAGCCTTTCATGCAGGTCTATAAAGCTTGAAGAATCACACACACCACAGACATTTTGAATTGAATGGAGACTCTCATAATATGAACCACAGTTCATCTGGGATTAGGACAAGAGTTTCAGATGTTCACCTGAAACTCCTCAGACTGAAGAAGTCTCTTGGAYGAGACACGAAACGTTTCATTAAAACAAGAGCCCATCCAAAGGACCTTCTTATTTTTCCTTTTGATTTTATAATCTAGTTGCTGTTGGTTATGACATTTGTTTTGGATGTTTTTTGATTTTCTTTTTTTCCTCCCAATAAAATAATGAAAAGATCCCCCCCCCATCCCAGCCCACCTGACATTTTGTGGAACGAGCTTTCATGAGAATGAAATTGTAAGGTTTACCAGTAATTTCTTTTAAAATACCTTCTTTTTAAACTGTGTCAGTGAAGCTTGGTTAGACGCTGCCCTTCCCTGCACTCGAGCAAGCACTTTACAAACAAACGTAAGCCCTTTTATTGATAGGGTAATCCCAGACTGATTAATGACCCAATAATCAGCTGTAGCCTGCAATAAATCAGCCCCTGATCAATACTGCCTGTACTCTGCAGCCGTGGCTGGATCATTACCATGTCACTGTATATCTGCCATTAGCACAAGAAAGCTGAGTGCTAAAGGGAGGAAGAGGAGTGGAAGAAAAAGTGCTTCCTTTCTAATGTGTTGAAAATGGGATTGATATAGAGGTCATTTTTTGATTTAATTTGTTTGCCTGGTCGCCTTCCTCCCTCCTGTTTCCCTCGATCTGATTAATGACTGTTCTGCAAAGGCAGAGATAAAGATGAAGAGGGTGGAGAGGCATGTTAAATTACATTAATGACAGCACAATTAATGGTGTTGGGAGACATTATTCTTCAGCACACAGCTGCTTCTAATGCCAGCAGTATGCAGCAGCATCAAGCTGCTGAAGGTGGAAACCAAAGATACTTATTTGTAATCAATCAGAATCAAAACTTTTCATAAGCATCTTATCCTGATCAAACTAACGTACAGTAAACCAAGGGGTAAAACCAAAAACGTTGCTTAATAATTCACTATTAGGTCAATATTACTGCTAATAATGAATTCTCCTTTGCTGAAGTTTAATTAATTCAAAACTCTGTGAATAAAGATTCACTATTGACACAGTTTTTCTGTTTACACTTCAGTTTCCATCTGCTGGGACACTAAATACTTCTGCATATTTTACTTTTATTTTAGCCATATACATCAAAAATGCTCAGCTCCATCTTCACCACAATGGACTGGGACAGAGACCACAATACTGCAGACGTTGTTTCAATCCATCTGTCGATCTCATGCTTAATAAATGGGAAGATTAGAGTGTGAAACTGACAGAGGGGTCAGTGCCACATTATTGCGGACTCTGTGCCGGTCTGTTGTGGTGAAGAGGGAGCTAAGCTGTAAGGCAAAGATCTCCGTTCTACATTCTTACCCTCGGATATGTTGGAGATAGGCTGAGAAGTTAAGTTTTCCAGAAGCGACCACTGCTCCTCCACATCGAGAGGAACCAGTTGAAGTGGTTCCAGCATTTGGTAAGGATGCCCCCTGGATGCCTCCCTGTTGGGAAATGTCTGACAGAGGAGACACCAAGAAAGACCCAGGGCATGCTGGAGAGATTGTCTCTCAGTTGGCATGGGAAAGCCTTGAAGTCCTCCCAGAAGAGCTGGCTGGGAAAAGCCTAGACCTCCCTGCTCAAACTGCTGCCTTCACAACTCAACTCCAGAACAAGCAGACAAATGGTCAGCTCATTCAGCTCAATTTTTTTGTAATTTCAAAGGGGTCATATCCAGAAAAATCCACTTTTTTATCCATTAAATACATTTGTTGAGTACTTGGAGTCTCTAGGAGTTGCAGAAAGGTTTAATTTAGTCTCTCCTGGTGCTGCAAAGAAACCTTAATATTCTTCATGGGTCATATTTTTCAACCCATTCTATTTTCTTTGAGTTTTCTGAACTAATATGTCATTATTTACGGCAGTGAAAAGAAAAGCGTGTTCAGTTTACTCCATTGCCTGTTAACAACCAAACAAATACCAAGTTTATTTTCTCTGCAAGTGGCCCGAATCAGGAAACACAATCTTGTTTTAACAGCATCATCAGAATCTGGCCTGCCCATTTCTAAACATTACTTCGGTGGGGAAATCTCCCCATTAGTGAAACCAGATTCTCACCCACACTTCCTGTCAGCTGATGAGAAAAAATATCCATCTGTTGTTAGTGTAACTGGGGTGTGTATTAATTGAATATCAAAGAGAGCACATTCTATTTGAGTCAACCATAACATGTCACTCAAATCAGATTGTACCTCGACTAAATCACAGTCTAATCATAAAAGTAGATGATTAGGCAAAATAAGTAGTAATCAAAATGTATTCTAGTTATCCGAGCAATAAAACAGTATGTGTGATGCATTAACAATCAGTGGTAAACAGAACAAATGTCCTTCAATCCCCCTTTCACATGATAAATATCATGTGACATACATGATAAATTTATCATCTGAAAGCTATATGTTCACTTTAAGCAATTATTTTTGCAGGGCTCTAGACTAACTTTTTGCACTGGTTGCACTGGTGCGCCTCACATTTTTTCTTAGGCGCACCAGCACAAAAGTTAGGTGCACCCTAATTTTCAACCACATCGCCTAACATCAGAGATTTACAGGCTATTTTTTAAATCACTGTTCATTAAGGCAACATTAACTCGAATATTAGTAGTTAACAATCCAGTAAACATGAAGTTCTTTATTTGAACCAGAATTGTAGACATTTAACTTACTGAAGGTTTTAAAGTGATTCTATAAAATTCTAAGTGCAAATGTTTAAGGGTTGATATAAACATATTAAACATTTCATGGTTAATTATTTTAGACACTTGCCCCTCAGATGGACAACTATAGCCTAACTTTGGCCTTGAATAAACCAGAATGATGAACAGAGAATAATGATTAATAACAGAAATATTACTGATATTTATTAAAATGTTGTGCAGATTTTTTAAAAATAATAACACATAAAAGTCTGCKATTTCATCATTAGTTGAATCTTATTTAAGTGAAATAATATAAGATAATATCTAATATGTCTAGTTTTATCCTCCTGAGACCCAGAAGAACCAATTTCAAATACTTAGAGAATGTAACTGTGGTGAAGTCGATTAAGTGCAAACGCGGCCTGCCATATATGTGAGCTTCCTCGTCCTGCTGAAATGGTCTGCAGCGCTCAGACCCTGACTGTTAAACTAACAAGATGGGCGAGCAAGCAACCGTCCACATCTTGTTTTCATCTCCAGCTAACAAGGAAGAACTGTTTTTCAGACTCCGATCTGGGTAAAAAAAAAAAAGTAAAAAAAGAAAAAAAACTCTGGTTGTTTCGCTGTGCGTGCGCGTGTACAGATTTTTGCGTCATGGTGGGGACAGTTATTGACCATTTCCCCAGTACACACAGCCTGGTGAGGTTGGGGTTTGGGTCAGGTGTGTAGTCTACCTGGGAGGTTATGGTTGGCTATAAAATAGCCTATATGCCACGGACATCCGGTCCAGCACTTGATGCCACTCCCAACACTTCCTGTTCACTGTCAACACAGTGTTAGCAAAAGATTTTTTCACCTGACAACGACTCTTAATGATCTCCACAGTACAGAATTATCATATTACATGTACCAACACTAACACAGGAGACGTACAGGTCCAGCCAAGTGGGAAAAAAATCACTCCAAAGTGGATTAAAGCCATAAAAACAAAGGAAAGATGTTCATGTTTATGGTTCCAGAATTTAACCTTTTTTGCTGTTCCATGGCTGCTTGTTCAGTGAATTTTTCACGTAGAGCTGTGACACTTATATTGTTGGAAAGAGCAGAGTCTGGGCTTTAAATTGATGGACCACTTGTAGGTTTGGATCGTTTTCCCGGATGTTAGTGAACTGAAAACGTAATGATTATCAGGAGGAGGTTCTGCTGCTCTCAGTGCTGGGGTGGGGGGCTCATCACTCGGCTTTAGTCTACACTGTAATATACACTCTAACAAGGTTTTACTTTTGCATAAAACTCATGACAAAGTCGCATAAAAACTTTTCATGTAACACAAAACGCGCACACACACACCTACCTTTGTACCGGCTGCTGTTTTAGCTTCCTGCTAGCTGTTATGTGGAGGAGGTCTTTCCTCTCTCGGTCTTGGCAGTAAAAGGTAACCTCCGTCTTCTCATTTCTGATGCTGGCTCTTGAATATCCTCAGGTTAGAAATGTTGATTACAAACACAAGCGTGAGTTTTTAAAGATCAGTTTTCCCTGTAATGCTATGATCCACTGCTGTCACCTCCTCATCAAGAGGAAAAAGGATAAAAACTAACTACTCGATCGTACCTGCTGCTTAGTGGACACAACGGCACACAACAGAACTCATTTTATACCAGTAGATCACAGATGCTTCAACTTTTGTGACTTTTTCACAGACTAGTACTAGCAAATAATAGGCAGTAAGCAGGGAGTGGAAGGGAGGAGCGTGGCAAGAATTTTACCGGAAATACGTCATTAATGACTGTGGCATATAGGTTATTGCCGGTGAAATGAATGGGAGCCAATGCAAAGTCCCCATGAGGATAGAACAACAAACGTGTGTGTGCAGGAGGTGTGGAGCAGAGCCCGAGAGCAGAGCGCAGTGTTATTAGGAGAGATGAGACTGTCAGCAGGCGGTCATTGATACTGCTGGATTATTTTTATGTAACATGATGAAAACTTTTAGGTTCAGCGGGCGACCGCTTCCCCTCCCCCTCGGTCGCACCAGTGCGACCGGACATTTTTTTTAGTCGCACTATTAGGAAATCTGGTCGCATTTGTGACGAAATTGGTCGCACTCTAGAGCCCTGTTTAGGCGTAAAAATAACAGCTTTGGAAATGCTAACATCCCATCCCTGATTATCACAGCATTGCTTTTATTCCACCCAAAAAACAAAACATCCTGAGCTCAACTGCTTTGACTAAACTTGCATGGTCCATCTTACCCATCTGTCTATGGCTCCACTCACAATACAACCTGGTTCAGTCACTCAACGATCTAACATGCTAGTGTTTTAACTTTAACTTTAGGAGGAGACTATTAGCCGCTGATAACAGCACAGGCAGGAGGGGGAGGATGGGGAAGAAGAGTGGTGAACTCATTACTAACTTTATCTGACTTATTTAATTTTATTTATTGTTTTTATTGTCCTGCAGGCTCTGAGAGAAAATAAATTTGAATCTGAGTTTTTGAAAGAAAAAAAAGATTGCTCTAAATGCCTGTACACCTGCAAAATGAGGGAAAATTCAGACGCACAACAAAGCGTGTCTGAGCCGGCCAATCACTTTTTTGACACTGATCCGCTGACTCAATTAAATACATCTTAACATTCATGTGGTGCTTTGCATTGACTGTTTATGGTTGAGTGTGTAGAGGGCAGAACCTGAGGCGGGATCTTGTGCGCAAACTGAGGTGCAGTGAAAGGAGGAATTTGGGAGGTGGTTAGGGAGGTTATGACTCCCAAAATAATTTGATCCAGTCAAAATAACCACCACAATAAAATGACATAATTTGCTTAAGCGCAATAGAAATTAACTAGTTAATTAGACTACTCTCTTGTTGTCTTTAGGTAACTTTGACCTGATTAAAAAAATACATTACAATGTTATATGTACGTTTTAAACATAATGGCTAAAAATGAAATGCAGAGTTTTAGAGCATAACCCCCCAATGGTAGACCTAAAATTACTCCCTTGGGTGCAGTGGTGATCTATAAAGGAAAATTTCCTGAAGGTGTGCGTGTGCACGGTTTTACAAATCTGAATTTTTTTTTGGTACAAGTCATTTTCACCTTTTGGCCGTACATTCACTTTCAGTATTTCCCCACAATCCCTTATAAATGAGGCCTCAGACCTGTTGGAACATAAAATGCCTCCGGTATGCAGTTTGGTTTTAATATTGTGATGCTTTCCTGAAAAATGCTTGCGTTGTGTTTCTTGTTTATAACTTCCCTTACCGTTATTTAACCAGGAAAGTCCCATTGAGATCTCAGATCTCTTTTTCAAGGAAGGCCTGGGTCTGAAGGCAACCTATTGTACATGTTTTTATGTTGTGGGGGAAACCGGAGTACTCAGAGAAAACCCACACAAGCACGAGGAGAACATGCAAACTCCACACAGAAAGACCCCAGGTCCGAACCGGGGATCGAACCCAGGACCTTCTTGCTGTGAGGCATCAGTGCTAACCACTGAGCTGTTGTGCATATTAACAAACTTATTGTGCTTACCTAAAGGTTTCTCTTTCTGCTTACCCTGTAAAGTCATCAATTACCTGGATCCTTGATCTCCTGCTGCTTGTCTGCTCTCCAGCACCTCTGTGACATTGGAGTCAAAATTGACCCCTATGTGCTTCAAGAAAAAAGTCTCAAACGGTCAAAAATGTAAATAAAAATACAAAATACAGAGCAGAACAATAGTAAAAAATGGTGACTGGCATTGTCAAACAAACAACTGATCAAGCAAACTGAACAGTCAAGTACTATTTCCTCAAGTGATATGTGCATGTTTAAACATATGGCAAAAAAAGTGATACTTTTTTACGTGATCTTCCTGTTTTTGTAGGGCAGACTGATATCTCTTTCTTTAAAATCAGGACAACTCAATGAGGTTGAAACTCTTATAGTTAATGTTGAGGCAGAAATGACAGGTGAAATCACTTTGTAATGACACAGCTGTGTTGTGGTGAAATATGGACATAAATATCAGACTTTGGCTCATTTTTGGCAGTGTGAAACAACAGTGTTGGTCTCTTTGAAAGCAGATCTTGAAGCAAATGGAGACCTATCCTTTACCGGCAACATCAGCTCCAGAAATTGTTTGTAAGGCTTGAAGTTAAAATGTTGCCCAAAAACTATTTCTACCCCATTACGCACGCCAGAGACCATCTGTGGTCTCATTGAGGGATCCGTACACTTCAGCAATTCGATGAAAACCAGTTTATACATCCAGGTCCTTGTCAATGTCAATTTACTTGTCACCATGGATCTTTAGTCCTTCTAGGCTTGCCATTGCAACAACATTTCATTTTTAGTGAAGATGGCAAAAACAAATCAAAACATGTCTACAGTAACCTTTGTGAGCACAAGATCATTCTGATGATGTTTCCATCAGCTGGTCTGTTGTGTACATTAGGAGGTACTGAGCTCCAACAGTTGTTTTCACTCTTGGAGTTGAATGTTTCATCAGGAATGGGAGCAGATTCAGCATCAGTGAATTCCTGATCAGACATGTCTGTAGCTTCTGATTGACATTCAACATACTCCAACTTCAAAACCTGCTCATCTGAATCACTGTACTGCCCTATAACCTTTCCCTCGTTTTTGTAATAAATATGATCTAGAGCTTCACTTAATGTAAATTCTGCTTTCTGTTTTCAAAAACCTTTGTTACTTTTAAATAATCAATAAAATGTGTCATTACAAAACAGACCAATTTAGACGTGTATCTGTCTGGATGGATTTGGCGAAGGATCTGTCTGCAAACTTCAAGGGAGTAACTTCAGTGGTTGATGTCGTACCAGTAGTCATTTGCTGCATTAATTACAGGGGAATTTGCCATTTATAGTGAAAGAAAAGTTTTCTGGACAGTGGGAAGAAAGCCAATGCACCCGTATCACATGGAGAACAAGAAAACTACACCGACCCAAACAAAGATTTTCCTGCTGTGAAGTGCTAACCACCTAAAACATTTTACATTAAAGTTTCACACAAACACAATTTTCATACAGTCACTTTTTCAAATATTTCACTGCACTAGAAAGAATTAAAACACTTTTTTTCTTTTTGGGAAGAGATGTCTGTTTCTCACTGCCTAATCTGCTGCCCTCACAAGCTGACTCCAAAAATGAGGCACATAGATGAGCCTGGTGCATCTCAGTTGATTTGTTTAATGTTATTTATCATCTGCTGCTAAAAGGCAAAGGTGGACAACGGTTTAGCTTGTGTGTGAGCAGAATATCTCATGAATCCCTGAATGGATTTTAATGAAACTTAAATGAGTGTTGGGTCTTGTGTCTTAAGCTCATCCAGAGTGTTGGGTCTTGTGCCTTAAGCTCATCCAGAGTGTTGGGTC
>NW_013953257.1:160320-162033 GCF_001266775.1 Austrofundulus limnaeus
GTGTCAAGGTGATACAGATAATAAGTATTGTTCAATTGTGTAAATAAATGATTGCATAATCTTTTATGAATCAACTTGAACCAGTCTGAGTTCCCTAATTGTGTCACTTCACTTTGCACAGACAAATATTAGAGTAATGAGAAGAAACCTTGGTAAAATTTACTCTTATAACTTTGTTATGAGAAGATGTAAGGTAAGTTATCTGCATGAATAACTCATCCCTACATAATGGTGGCACGTACTCTATTTAAATATCTTTCTCATGAAAAAATATCTCTGTGCATTCTGAGGAAGTAAATAAAAAATATTACCTTCTCATGTTTGGCAAGAAAATGTTGTATAAGACCATTTTATGACTGAGGTGTTCAAATTATAGCAAAAAGCTGCAGATTGTTGTTATTCTGTCATTTCGGGTCGTAAAATAAGTCTTTAACATTTAAACTGATAAAATTAAGCATTTCACGGTTTATAAAGGTAATGACGTCACTTCCTGAAAAGGAAAATATAAGCTCAGCTCTTATAAATAGCGAAACGCTATTTCATCGATAAGATCTAATCTGTGAACTCAGTTTACATCTTATTTTCGTATTTTCGCTAACATTCATGAGTTTAAGAACTCATAAATTAATAAACAAAATACGGGGGCGAGTTTGAGGGTGACACACGCTAACAAAGTTAGCTTCAACCACTTCCGGGACAAGAAAACCGAACGGTACGTCTCGTTAAACGGCGAAAAAGTCGTTTTCGGCGCCTTGAGCGGCCGATTAAACTGCGAACAGTTGTTTGATAATCTTCAGAGAATTTTGGGGTGAGTCCAAACGCTGTTTTGTGCAGTTTAACAGCCGAGCCGCTAGGTCGGTCGAAATATTGGGTTGAACACGGAACTTCCGGTCCAAACCCGTCAGCTTAAAAGAAGCTGTTATCGCTAGCATAGTGAGATGCTAACGCTTGTCGATTTTTGAAACACGGTGTTTTAAAACTATATGTTTAAAACTGTGAATGTATATTCAATACGTGTTTCTCTAGGTTCAAAAGCGCTTCATTTGTAACTTTTGCACTTTAAAAACGGACTGCCGTTTTTATACTGAAGGAACGCTGGGAAGGCGGGATTTCCTGTAAGACGCTCCGTCATTGGACAGCTGCTACGGTGCTGCTGTCACTCAGAGGTGAGTAAGGCTGACGTGTCATCCTTTGCAACGGTGACATCTGCTGGTTGATTTAAGGTATTACACTCTCAGAGCCATTTTCACCAAAGAACACATTTCTTTTCTCATTTTTCCAGCCAAAAACGAATAAAACACAGTTATTAAACTCTGTTTATTCAAAATAAAATAAAGCTTAAAAACAAATGCATTTTTATAAAACCAATTTCAATTAAAAAGGGTTTATTTCTACAAAAATCCTATATAAACAGGTTTTAACCTTATTGCAGTCAATCTGTCATTACAATCTCTGTTTAATGGAAGTGTGCATAAAAAGCCTAAATACTAAAACAATTGCTGAACAGTGGTAGTTAAAGGTTTACGCTTAAAAGTGGACATTTTCTTATTTAAACTAGCGTTGTAAATTAGAAGTTGCTGTAATAATTAACCTAAAAATATAGGTACAATTCAAAAGTGAGAACTTGCTTTTGATGAAATTAAAAACAGTAAAAAAAAAAATACTGATTTTTAACAGAATACAGTTCTGAAACCAACAGATCTGTTCACATTA
>NW_013953257.1:163363-171821 GCF_001266775.1 Austrofundulus limnaeus
CGATCATCAGATATTGTCCAAGATTAACCTTCAGGGTGGATATAGCTCACTCACACCGAGGACCTATCCACGCCATCATTTACCCAGAATTCTTTGCTTGTAAATAAAGCAGTCCCGTCTGTGTAATATATTTTAAACTTTTAGTTTAAAAATGATAAAAACTAAACAGCCTACAGTATTTTTACAGTATTTGTTTTACAATTAAAATATATGTTTATCAAATAAAGTCTAAACAACTAATCATGGATCCTTTTAAGGTGCAAATAAAAAAACACAAAGCATGTTAAATGTTTGTCTCTGGCAAAATTCAACCTGTTTACTAATTTTAAGATGGCAGTGAATTTTAGAGGTTGAAATAAAAGAGTTCATATTTTAAACAAATCAGTTTTTGACCGGAAGTTCTATTATCACATTTTGTGATTTGTATAAGTGTAAAAATTGGTTAACTGATCATTTATTTAAGTTTATTTAGTTCTAGATTATGACAAACATAATCTCGGCACACAAAATGAGACATTTATGTCAAGATGTATAGAAGACTGCTTAGGAAACCCAAACTAACGCTAACTATAGGATTTATCAAAAAGGAAAATCTTAAGTCTAGTTTTTAAAGTAGTCAGTGTCAAACCTGCGAGAAGCATATCAGGTGCCTGCACATTGAGTTTTTCAAAGACGATTTATGGTTTAAACAGTGTTTGTTTTTCCAGAATCACCTCTGTCTGTTAGTTTGAAAAAGACTTGATGATTTTTTTATTGGGTAGTTTTGTAAGCTTTTAAATGTTACAGTTAAATTACAGCATATACTCAAACACACATTTATTCTGTTCTTTTTTTGCAGAAGGAGCTGAGTCTTCCCAGAAGAGGCAGTTTGTAAGTACCTTTACAAATGTCACACACACATGTAAAAAGAGCCGTTTCAATGGAGCTGCTTGTACTTTTGCACATATTTCCAGTCTCTGGTATTGGAGGCACACAATGTTGCAAAGCTCAGTTGTTACTTTACTTTAAAAATGCAATCTAATACCACTTGTTGAAAATTTTAATTCATAAGCATATGAAACATAAGCAATATTTAAGGTCAGAAAAATAAAGAAATGTGGAATAAAGAAAAAAGTGTTGGATGGCATCAGTGTTTCGAGTATGGGCTGCATATTTCATACTTATAAATAGTCCTGTTTAGAGTGGGATCAAAGGCACAGATTATCTAATTATCTAACTTCAAGTTATACAGAACCACACAACAAATTAGAAGTTAGCCAAAATAATGAAGTCCGCCTTTGTTGCTTCTACAATATTTTAAGAGGTTCTGTCTCAGTAAGGGGGAGGCTGAGGATATGGAATCCAAATGGGCCATGTTCAGGGCTGCTATTGCAGAAGCCAGCTTCAAGGAGCTGTGCCTGAAGGTCATTGGTTCCTGTCATGGAAACAACTGAAGGACCCGCAGGTGGACATCAGCTATGATGGAGGCTGTCAAGCTGAAAAAAAAAAAGAGCCCTTAAGGGCTTTGCTGTCCCAGAGGACTCCTGAAGCACCTCCCATGTACTGGATGGACTGCAGCTTCTGTTGTTGCAGTAAAAACTCAGACACATGAGAAATTAAAGGAGGCCATGGAAAAGGAGTTAAAGTATCAGAACATATTATTCACAAGTTGTGGTTGGACAGAGCTGGGTCCTCATGTATAAACATGTATAAAAAAAGTTACGTGTGCCAGGTTCTACGTCCACGTTGTGATGTATTAAAACCAACGTTGCGTGCCGTGAGAATGTGCGGCAGCCACACAAAGTTTTTCAGTCGACAGTTTTAACCCACAAAGTCATGAATCTGACCTGAATCCACAGAAATATGACTCTGTTGTGTTTTCTGGATGTAAGGAGCGACTGAACACTGTAAGATTTTTATTTTAGTTTGAGTTTTTATTGTTTAAACTGAACGATGATGAAACTGAACCCCGGGACTGAAAATCATTTAACCTCAGACAAGAAAATAGATCAGTCTAAAACTGATCAAAGAACCTCAGTCCAGTCTGTAAACTGTAAATGTTTTTATATTGTTGTCATGTAGTTGGAAACACACGCAGAGCGCAGGCCTGCGGAGCGCACACACAGCTGAGGGAAATAAAATGTGTGAATTGTCTAAGAAACATTTTTAATTCTGAGGAAAAAACCGTCAACTCAGCAGATTAATTCACAGCTCAGCTGTGATGATTCCTCTGCTCCACAAGACGCAGTAGATTTCTGTGTAAAGTTGTGTGTTTGGATCAATGTCAGCTGTTCCCAGTCCCACACCGCAGCAGAAACCCGCAGCGCTGCGAGTCAGTCGTTCCTTATCTTCAACTATTTAATAAATATTTTCTAAGTTCTACCAAACTCATCAGTTCCTCTGTGTTTACAGTCATTTATTAAAGATGTGTAAAGGTGGAAATGTCTCTCAGCCTCATGTGCTGCTGAAATTAGCAGCACACACGTATACACACCAACACCCACACACACCTTTGTGTGTGGCAAACACATTTTTACACCCCACTACTTATTTAGACAATTTTCTCACTCATTCTCCATTTAATGTATAATTTTCCTGCATCTAAAAAATCATTTTGGATCCCACAGAGAGGATAATCTGAGGAGAATCTCACACGCTGGACACATTTATATCTATTTTACAGATTTAAATGATGTGTCATGGGAGGTGTCCACGTTCATTGGGATATACGTAAAAAGGAAAGGAGCGCAGAAATGTGTGTGCGCATGGTTTTATACATCTGAATATTTTGTTGTGGCGCACTTTTCTAAATTTGTCCGTACGTCAACTTTTAGTGTGAAAGCTGCACAATCCTTTATGCACGAGACCCCTGGAGATCAGGGTCTTGTCAAAAGTAATGATTACATTTCTTCAGATGGATGTGGTAAAGAAGAAAATGAAGTCAAAAAGCAAAACTCTCAGTGGCTACCAGAGTTATTTGACATCAGAAATCCAGTCACAGTTAAAAAAATTTAACTATTATTTTGTGTGGAAGTAGTTAAAAGTCATTCACAACACATACTGCTGAGCAGTAAGGGATCATCAAGACCTTGCGATGTCACGTGTGATTGTGCATGACTGTTTGATCAAAAGGAGTCAAATACAAAACATAACATTTTTCAACACAAGGTGGTGTTATTTAAACCTGGGTTTGAAAGGAAGGGGGTGATGTGCATTCCTTCAAGGAGTCTTAGACCCTCAATCTTTATACTCTGCTCTCTCTGTCAGCTTATCAATGTGATGGAAGTGACCTATCTCTAAAGGCTGCAGTGAATAACTTCACTGTTTCTATGTAGAGTGCTGAGCCTCTGGTGACCTTGGTGACCATAGAAATGCTGTTGGATAATATTATTTGTAAGACAAAGTTTACATGACTGCTTCAAACTCAACAGTGTCTGTTGTAAAGCTGGCAGATTTGATTTATTTTTTTACACGAGCGCCATGTTAATAATTTTATATCAGGTTTTCTGTGTGATTTATTGTGGCAGATCCATTCGATTAAAGCCCATCAGACTCTGCACTGTTGCTCTAATCAGAGTTTGTCAGCAGAGGCCTGCATCTGTCTACATGTTGTCTCACAGCTGCTGAACTCTGAGACTTTCCTTTGACAGGAGGGCCACCTATTGAAGGTTTCATGTCATTACTTAGTTGTTATTATTATGTAGTTTTGTTTTTGCGTTTTCTTTTAAATCACTTGAACATCTTTTTTTTATCCATTGCCCCACGAGTGAAGGACTGCAACTCTATCTAGCTGGAGTTGTTTTCAGCACAAACTTTGTTCTAGTTGAGAGATTACTATTTATAGTCTGACCTTAATAACTGCAATTGTTTTGCTGGGTTCAGTTCAATAACTGGGAAAAAAAACAGCTCAAAATGTGCTTGTTGGGTTTGTTGGCTGTTATACAAGATCTTGTTTCCCAGCATCAGCTCAAAAACGCTGCCTGTTGCACTGAGAGCTCAAAGAGGGCTGTTCAAACCCCACCGAATGTTTTTCCGTGCAACAGGATCTTAAAGCTGATCTGTTGACTGCAGATTGTGTCACATTCAGTTTCACAGATGCTTCTCCAGCTCTGTCCCTGCACATGAAGTTGTTCTTGGTCTGCAGTAATAATTTTAGTTTTTAGATGATTACTTCACAAGATTCTGACAAGTATTTTTGAAGTAATCTGACAGTTTCTCTTTAAGCACAAACTTTCTTCCTTTTACTTGAGATTATTGAGAACAAAAACATGTTTTCTTAATAACTGGGTGTCTATGGGTGCGTTTGGCTTCAGTGTCTGTTAGCAAAGAAAATCTCATGTACTAACTAGTGGATGTATTTTAACAAAACAAAATTATTTAACATTGATTAGAGGGCATATAATGATTTTTACACGTGATACTTCACAATATCAATCATTTCCAGGTCTTCTTTGTTTTTCGGCTGCTCCCTTTAGGGGTCGCCACAGCGGATCATCTGCCTCCATCTATCAATCATTTCCATGTCAAATAGAGAAATATACAAAAAACTTGTAAAAGAAAAAAACAAGAACAAAGCAGCTGAACAAAACCTCCCTAAAAGTGACTTAAAGCAGATCTACATAATCTCTGCCTGATGCAGCGCTGGCAGAACACAATGACCTGCAAGAAGAACGTTGTGACATAATCTGATCAAATGTGATGATTAGTTGCTTATAAAACTGCTCTCACTCAGTTTATATATGAAACTAGCTTTGTTGTCATAGCAGTGCTGGGAGGTACGACCAAAATTTTATATCACATTATTTTTAAAAATTGTCCATATTATGAGGGACTGGATGGGTTTTTTCCATCACAGCTCAGGTTGATGTTAAAATGTAATGTACCAAATCTGCTTATTGATCAGCTGGTGTTACCCTCTTTCTGCAACACAGAAACTATTTCTTGACTTTGTTTCTTACTTTACCTCTTGCATTTTCCCTCCTCTGTCTTTTCTTCCTTCTCTGGTTGTAGACGTTAGTCGTGCATTCTGGGCTAAAGCCAAGTTAGCAGTGAGGCGAGGCAGCTACAGTCGTGAAGGAGGAGGGTTGCAAAAATCATTATCAGGCAAACTTACTTCACGCGTGAAGTCTGTCTCTGCATGTCACTGAAGAGGTGTATTCTACATTCATCGTTGGTGAAAACGGAAGTATTTTTTTTGTTTTAAGCAATGAAACCGCCGCCAGTTATTGAGAAGGCTGCTCCCTCAGTGACTCTAACTTGTCCCATGTGCTGCTCGTTCCTGCATGCACCTTCAGCGGTGCTGCACGGAAAAGGGTCCCCCATGAAACAGTTTGTTTATGTTAAAGAGCCAATATTATGTGTTTCTCAGGCATATTTTAAATACTATACCATAATAAAGTATCTATGTCACCTTTAGCTGTTATTAAAAAACTGGTTTTATGTTTAAATAGAAAATAAAGTTATCTTCTCATCACTTCCTCTTCTAAACATCTTGAAATTGACCTCTGTCTCTTTAAGAACCACCTTCTGCTTCTGTCTCGCCCATTTCAGTGCGGGGGCTGCCATGATGCAGTTTACTTGGCATCTGAAAATACATTTCCTCAAAGGTATTTTTAATCTGCAAAGAGCTTCACTGAGTGAGCAGTAGTGGAGCTCAGCTCAGTTTCACTTTCAGTTTCACCCGAGAGCCTGTAGGAGTCATGGGCGGGGTGTGTGGGGAGGGAGGGGGAGGGGGTGCTCTGCCATCAGGAAGCTCGGCTTAAGTTAAAGACACATCCCAGAGGCGTTTCTGGTACCAAAAGTTGTTTGAGTTCAGTGCTTCGCTTCAGTTTCAGAAGTGCAGTCATGAACCACAGGAAGTGTTCGGATCTAACAAGATTATAACAGACATGTTAAATAGCTTAGTTGGCTGTGATTGCACAACTTCAGACCTGATCCACACACACTTTTTGTAGCAGCCATATTCTGTTTACAGTGTGTTGCATGTGACGTTACATTTTCTGCAATTGTGGGTCACTTAAGTGGTGAGGTGTGAGTGTAGCCTGATTGTGTAAAATCAGTTTAAAATGTAAAAAGTTAAAGTCTTAGTCTGCACAGTGGTGGTTTTTTGTTCATATTATTTCAAAAATGAATAAATAAATATGTATGTGAAGCTATAACAATGTAAAACTAAACTGTTTTGCAAAAACTTCAAAACAATATTGCTTAAAATCTGGATAAAGAAAGCAAAAAAGGTGCATGGTGGGCTGGATTTGACACCCCCCCCCCCCCAACACACACACACACACACACACACACACATATGCCCCACCGCCTCATTCATTCAGAAGTCAGACCAGGTGGCCTGTAGGTGTTGGTCACTGGTTAAAGAGTTGTGTGAAAGGTATTTTCAGTACAGTGTGGAGCACTGCTGGGATCTGCATAGTTTTAAACAGGACAGGAATAGAAATAGAAAATGTGTTGTTGTTGTTGGTAGTTCCTGTAAACAAAAATGATTTTCAGAGTTTTTTAAAAGCTCAACAGAAGTTTTTCACTGTTTCAGTAAAATATTGTCTTTTTGTTGAGGCTTAAAAAATGCATAAATGTATCTTTGGAGGACAAACTTGGAAAATATATACTTCAAAAGTAGTTTTAGAAAAGACAAAGTTAATAAACAGTGTTTCTTTTTTGTTTTTGTGTAATCATAACATGAACTTAATTGTGTCAAATGATCTTAAACAGTCATGTATTTAGTTGCTAATTGTATTTAGTGTGTTTGTGAGTCTTCCTCCAGGCTGGTGAGTGTAGTTTGTGGTGCAGTATGATTCTCTCTTGAAGATGACATCATCCCTGTGCTTGTGGTCACATTGTTTTGAACGTTGTGTTCGCGGCTGTCAGGGTGACTGCACATAGATGAGACTTACTTCATTGCATGAATTTCTGCTCTGCAGCCAGTCATCTGCCGGTGAAGGGCTTGTGGTGGTGGGGGGGTCATGCTTTTGAAGGAGCAGGGGGCGTGTTAAGGGAGGGGAGATGAGGTATTGTCCTGCCTCCGTGCCCTTTGCTAGCATATGAGGATCTTATTTGACAGCTTCAAGGTGGAATGTAGAGAGACCAGAACAGGGTCTGTAGCCCCCCGTCCCTTATCCAACCCCTCCCTGCTTGTGAGGGAACAGAACCGGTCCGACTCATCACACTCCGGTGGCTGGGTTGGGCTCTTTGTCGGTGCAGGGGGCAGCATGCAGGAAGACTGAATGCATATCATGACCACAAAGAAGCACAGAAGCACAGTTCAGCCATGAAAGCCCAGCGGGAGAGACTGAGAATACCAGGGCTGACATTGGAGTGAGTATTTTTCTCTCTTCTCCTGCTGAGGTGGGGTGGGGGCAGCAGCTCCTCTGCAGCATGTGGCTTCATCTGTCTCTCTGTCATATTTGTTGCTCTGAGCTGTTAGCATTAGCAGCAGCAGCATCTGATGTCAAACGCTCCACACCTTGGCAACAGCATCACGCGTACGAGTCTGCATGTCTGTTTACATGTGTGTGTGTTTGAGGTAAACACAACACAAAGGAGTGTCTGCGTGTGGCACACACAATGCACATGAAAAGCACACGTAACACATCAGGAGTGTTGTGATGAATAGTCTGTTTGCTTTACGTGTCTCAGTCCAGATTTGTTTCTTCATACACATTTTATTTAGGTCAACAAGGCATTTGTTCTGGTCCCCTGTGTTTGAGGATTTACATGTTACCACTGAGCCAATCGGATCAATGAGTGACGTTATTTCTATGCAGATTTAGGACAAATAATGAAAACCTCTTTCATTAACTCGATCTTAGCCCTATATTTTTAATTACCCATTTTTTAGCATGGCGTGCCACTGATTACATTTATTTAGAATAATTTAAGGATGTTATGCCACACAGCTCTTAATCTGTAAAATTACAGAGAAATGTTATGAAAAGAACAAAATGTTACATCTGTGTGACACATACTTACATGCCAGAAACTTCATTTTAATAATGCAGAAGGCTGATTAATATGCTCAAAAAATTTAGTACAACTTCATAATGAGTCTAACTTTTTTAAAGATTTAACAAGTTTTTAATAATCAAAAAAGGTTCTCCCCTTGTATTCATTTAGGTAAACATAGTTATTTTGTAAGTTGTAATCTTCCTATTTAACGGCCCTGTTACACTTTAACATATTAGCAATGTTGTATAAAGTACCTTAAAAGTGATACTTGAGTAAAAGTACAAGTATCTTACCAAAAAATTACTTTGGTAAAAGTCTCCTTCAGGAATATTACTTGAGTAAAAGTATTAAAGTATCTGCTATTTTTTGTACTTAAGTATTAAAAGTAAAAGTATTGATTTAAAATGAGCAGTTAGATTTTCTCAGAATCGGTGACAATTCTGAGAAAACCAGAATTGTCACTGATTCTGTTCATTACTTTCATGGACAGAATTTCTAGGCGCAGCCGAGGTGTTGAGGGGATCCG
>NW_013953257.1:172821-177404 GCF_001266775.1 Austrofundulus limnaeus
AATATTTTTGGATTCTTACCATGCTAATGCTACCATTACTCTCTGGCTCCTTAGGAGTAGAGGAGTCCAAATAACTGGCTCACTGCTGCCAACTACTGGCCAGAGGCTTAACTACAACATAAAAATGAACCGTTGGCGGGGAAGTTGACGTTTTAAACCTGAATTAAAAATCGATACAGGGCTTTTGAATATCGATACAGTATTGGTAAATGAAATATCGATATCTATCGGTGTATCAATATTTTCCTACAGCCCTAGTTAAGGGGGGGGGGGGACTGTGACAAAGCAAAGGTTCAGCGCAGTCTGCTGCTTCTTTACATTTGTTTTGTTTTTGTTTTGTTATTTTTTTATTTTTGTTGTTGTTTTTTTGAGACAACAGTTGTTGTCACTTGGAGCTGTATAAATGAATTGAACTGAACGGATGTAGGACCCATGCAATCAAGGTTCTGAAGGTTCTGATGGTCTGGTAGGTTAAAGTTCTGAGACTCTGTTTGTTTCTGTCTCCAGCTGTCGAGCCAGTAACAGGAAGAGTCTCATCGTGACGTCCAGCACCTCGCCGACCCTGCCCCGCCCCCACTCACCTTTACATGGACACACAGGTAACACACATGACCACATGAATGACAACATGTGTGACAGCAGGCAGGYTTCTAGACTAACTTTTTGCACCGGTTGCACCACTGCGCCTAACATTTTTCTTTAGGTGCAACATGTATGACAACGTGACAACATGTATGACATATATAACAATGTATGACATGAATGACAACATGTATGACATATCTGGCAACATGAATGACAACATGTATGACATATCTGGCAACATGTATGACAACATGACAACATGTATGACAACATGACAACATGTATGACATATATAACAACGTATGACATGTATAACATGTATGACATATGACATATATGACAGTATGTATGACATATATGACAACATGTATAACATATATGACAACATGTATGACATGTATGACAACATGTATGACATGAATGACAACATGTATGACATATCTGGCAACATGTATGACAACATGTATGACAACATGACAACATGTATGACATATATAACAACATATGACATGTATAACATGTATGACATATGACATATATGACAGTATGTATGACATATATGACAACATGTATGACATATATGACAACATGTATGACATATATGACAACATGTATGACATGTATGACAACATGTATGACATGTATGACAACATGTATGACAACGTGACAACATGTATGAACAACATGTATGAATGTATGACATGTATGACAACATATATGACATGTATGACAACATGTATGACATGTATGACAACATGTATGACAACATGTATGACATGTATGACAACAGGTATGACAACATGTATGACAACATGTATGACATGTATGACAACATGTATGACATGTATGACAACAGGTATGACAACATGTATGACAAAATGTATGACATGTATGACAACATGTATGACATGTATGACATCACTCGCAGATCACCTCCAGCTGATAGACGTGAAGTCAGGAGGAGTGAGGATGAGGAGGGACATGAGGAAGGACAGAAAGATTAAAAAGAGCCTGGAGCCTCAGAAACAGATTTAATTTCCTGTTCCTGGAAGCAGAACCACAGAAGCACAAACATTAATAAATGGTTCTGTTGGTACCGGTACCTCAGTGGGTCAGTACCAACAGCTGTCCTGACACTTAGTCAATTCAAGCTTCTTTTAATTTTAGTTTCATCAGAGTTTTGATGTAAAACAATGGTGTTTATCATCAGAAACAGGTAGAAACACACCTGTATCTGACTGTACATTTCTCTCACATGATGTTGAGGAGTGAGAAATATCAGTGATGACATCATCTGGTCTGTCTGTTAATCCTCCATCCTTTCAGCTGCTGCTGATGTGTTGCCTCTGTGTCCAAAACCCTCTTTGTGTGAAACTGTATTTACATGTGTTTAAATCTGAACATGTTTTTGTTTTTCAGGAACGAGCCCATTGGACAGCCCTCGCAACTTCTCCCCCAACGCCGCTGCACACTTCTCCTTTGTTCCAGCACGCAGGTGAGACACCTTTACCTGCAGAAAAACAAAGACAGCTGATCCAGCCTGACAGGAAGTGATGGAAACAAACTGCTGTTGTTCAGCTGATGAGCCGTCACTCAGACTGGGATTAATAAATGTCTTACCTGCTTCAGMTGTGACACACTTGAACACCTGACCCTGGTCTGTCTGCAGCACTTTAACAGAACCGTTTCAGCTTGAGCTGAAATCAAGTTTAGAAATAAAAACCCCCACACAGCTTGAACCAACATCCTGAGGCTGCCGAAACCAACTGAAACCAACTGAAACCAGCCGAAACCAACCGAAACCAACCAAAACCTGCCAAATCCAGCCAAAA
The DNA here is from genome assembly GCF_001266775.1 of Austrofundulus limnaeus. Taxonomy (NCBI): domain Eukaryota; kingdom Metazoa; phylum Chordata; class Actinopteri; order Cyprinodontiformes; family Rivulidae; genus Austrofundulus; species Austrofundulus limnaeus. The sequence goes on from NW_013953257.1 coordinate 175,239, forward strand.
CCAACTGAAACCAGCCAAAACCACCCGAAAACAGCCGAAACCAACTGAAACCAGCTGAAACCAGCCAAAACCAAACGGAAACCAACCGAAAACAGCTGAAACCAGCCAAAACCTACTGAAACCAGCCAAAACCAAACCGAAAAACAGCCAAAACCAAACCAAAACCAGCTGAAACCAGCCGAAACCTAACTGAAACCAACTGAAGCCAGCCAAAACCAAACCGAAACCAGCTGAAACCAGCCAAAACCAACCGAAACCAGCCGAAACCAAACCGAAACCAGCCAAAACCAAACCGAAACCAGCTGAAACCAGCCGAAACCTAACTGAAACCAACTGAAATCAGCCGAAACCAACCGAAACCTGCCAAACCCAGGCGCAACCAGCCGAATCCAGCCGAAACCAGCTGAAAACAGCCGAAACCAACTGAAGCCAGCCAAAACCAAACTGAAACCAGCCAAAACCAACCGAAACCAGCTGAAACCAGCCGAAACCTAACTGAAACCAACTAAAGCCAGCCAAAACCAACCGAAACCAGCTGAAACCAAACCGAAACCAGCTGAAACCAAACCGAAAGCACCTGAAACCAGCCAAAACCTGCTCCAGCCGCAACCTGCCGAAACCAACTGAAACCGGCTGAAGCTAGCATTAACAATGATTTAAATTGGAAAATCCATCAGTGTCAGCTGCTCATCACTCAGACAACAGCACCACCATGTGGTCAGATCAGAAATGACACCCTGACACGTCTGTCATAGAATAGAATAGAATAGAATAGAATAGAATAGAATAGAATAGCCTTTATTGTCCTGCCGAGGGGAAATTCATGGACATTAAATAAGTGCAAATGTCTTTCCATACGTTTCATTATCAGCCTGTTGTGTAATGAACTGTTGATAAACTGTAGTTTTCAGTAAATGTGTCTGAAGGACACTGATTTGTTCAAACATCTGTTTTGTGTTTCTCACAGTCATGGACACAGAACGGACAGGTAAACTCTGACTCCTCCCCCCTTTTCCTCCCTCTCACCTTTGTCTGTTCCTGCATGGCTGAACGCTCTGATCTGAGCTGCTACTGCTGCAGCAGCAGCTGCTACTGCTACTGATCCAGCTGTAGATGAATGAAGTCCATCGTGCTCCATGTGGTCGTGTCTAAATGAAACATTTAGTAACTGTTAGCAGCAGCTGGTGCTGATGAGTCTGCTTGTGTCTTCAGGACTGATGGACGCCGCTGGTCTCTGGCCTCCCTGCCCTCCTCTGGTTATGGAACCAACACCCCCAGTTCCACCGTCTCTGTGAGTTTTACTGTTTTATCTTCAGTCAGACCTGCAGGGTCCTGCCTCTAGACCTGCAGGGTCCTGCCTCTAGACCTGCAGGGTCCTGCCTCTAGACCTGCAGGGTCCTGCCTCTAGACCTGCAGAGTCCTCCTCTCACAGTCCTCCTGTTCATCTCAGGACTGTTGTCAGGTCTCCTTGTAGACCTGGTCTCTGCAGACCTGGTCTCTGCAGACCTGGTCTCTGTAGACCCGGTCCTGTCTGGTTGTAATCCTGCTCCTCTGCTCCTCCTCTCACAGTCCTCCTGTTCATCTCAGGAGAAGCTGCACCAGCTGCCCTTCCAGCCGACAGCAGACGAGCTGCACTTCCTCACCAAACACTTCAGCTCTGAGAGCGTGACGGACGAGGAGGACCGCCGCTCCCCCGCCATGAGACCTCGCTCCCGCAGCCTCAGGTACCGCCCCCTGGCTCCGCCCCCTCACCTTTACCTTTACCAGTGACCATCTGAAATGTTTACATTCAGTTTTCACCTCACATCCAATAAACACCTTCACACCTCCCAAACCTGATGTGCTCAGGCTTTATTTCTCTTTGACTCCCATGATGCTGCCACTTCCTGCAGAGCTTTCACAATAAAAGACCTGAAAACCTCTAAATCTCCTGCAACCAAATGTAGTGTTTTGTGACCCTTAGTTGGCCCCCAGACCCCAGCTTGAAAAACAACAGAGAAAATAAAATCATAGAACGATCATCCTGTTTTTAAAATGTTTTATCAAAACTGTCAGAACAAGAAATGAGACATAAATAAAAACAACAGAGAAAATAAAGGTTTTGTGGTTTTCTTATGTCATGTATTAGTGTGTGTGTGTGTGTGTGTGTGTGTGTGTGTGTGTGTG
>NW_013953257.1:179419-179685 GCF_001266775.1 Austrofundulus limnaeus
GTGACCTCATTGTTACGTGACGTCATCGTTACGTGACCTCATTGTTACGTGACGTCATCGTTACGTGACGTCATCGTTATGTGACGTCATTGTTACTTTGACCTCATTGTTACTTTGACCTCATTGTTACGTGACCTCATTGTTACGTGACCTCATTGTTACGTGAACTCATTGTTACGTGACCTCATCATTACGTGACCTCATCGTTACGTGACCTCATTGTTACGTGACCTCATCGTTACGTGACCTCATCGTTACGTGACCTC
>NW_013953257.1:180685-180925 GCF_001266775.1 Austrofundulus limnaeus
GTTACGTGACCTCATCGTTACGTGACCTCATCGTTACGTGACCTCATCGTTACGTGACCTCATCGTTACGTGACTTCATCTTTATGTGACCTCATCGTTACGTGACCTCATTGTTACGTGACCTCATCGTTACGTGACGTCATCGTTATGTGACCTCATTGTTACGTGACCTCATCGTTACGTGACCTCATCGTTACGTGACCTCATCGTTACGTGACCTCATCGTTACGTGACCTCATC
>NW_013953258.1:0-1079 GCF_001266775.1 Austrofundulus limnaeus
GCACAGTTTGGATTATTTATTTGTGGTAAAAATATTACAACAATTCTGAGAGTTGCCAATTACAGGGAGACAATCTAATCTGAGTTTGGGGTCTTACCTCCAACATTTGTGTAATTATTGCCTAACATTAAAATTTTGCTGAGCAGAAAAAAAGAGTAGCAGTAGTATGACTGACGTAAATTAAACAGCCAAACTGCTTCAGATTAACACGACAACACAATACAATAAAGTGAAAGTGATGTTAGAAGTTAAGACAAAGACACAAAAAAGAACACAATAAAATAATACTGTATGTTAAATTGTTCTTTGTTAGTGATCTCATTACAGCTTTTCTATTGTAAATGCTAAAACATGTTATGATAGTTGAGAAAGACAACATAAACGCTGCATATTAAAACACAGACATCATAAACAAAACAGAACATGATTCAACCAGGTTCATACAGTAAATAACATGCTCACCTGTAGGTGTGAATTTTGATCTCCTTCATAGAAATTGTAATTTTTAATATAAAATGTAAAATATTTGATTGTATTGCCCCAGCACATCAAACTGAGGATTAAGTCAAATTTGGTGAAACTTATGCATGAAGTCACTGAGCGAGAAGTGAGGGACACTGTGGACAGGACCAGTCCATCACAGGGACACAGGACCAGTCCATCACAGGGACACAGGACCAGTCCATCACAGGGACACAGGACCAGTCCATGACAGGGACACAGAGACACAGGACCAGTCCATCACAGGGACACAGGACCAGTCCATGACAGGGACACAGAGACACAGGACCAGTCCATCACAGGGACACAGAGACCAACAATCATTCACTTTCTTACTAAATTTACTAACTAATAAATCTAACATGCATGTTTTTGTTCAGAGGAGGTAAACTGGTGTGGAGAACATGCAAACTAACCAGAAATGTCAGGAGGCAATATTTGTTGGTTTTTACTTTCAGAACAGTTTTACCTTGTCTTTCTGCTCTAAGATTGTTTCGAGAAAAAAAAGGAAAAGTCAAATTAAATGAAAAGTGAAAATTTGTGTTCCATGTTGCTATAAGGCAAATTCTTCAACCACT
>NW_013953258.1:1992-2337 GCF_001266775.1 Austrofundulus limnaeus
CACACCCCGAATCTTTGGTAACAAAACAAACCTAAAACATTGGAATAGTGAGAGCAGTTTCTGTGTAACCTTCCTGAAGCTTCTAGAAGCAGAGCAGCAAACTCAGAACAGAGAGAAGAACCACGCTGAGGACCTTTGTTCCTGCTGCTCCATCTGATGGACCTGTTGTTGTTTTTATAGCACGTTTTTCTGCAACACAAACAATCAACAAATACATTAATCAGAGAAAAAACATCTGTAGTTACTCAATATATAACAGTGAAAACAGAATATATGCTGTCAGTTAATGTGCAGACATTTCAACCTGGAAAGACTCACACACACAGAAAGACAGCAGATAAACAT
>NW_013953258.1:4513-8010 GCF_001266775.1 Austrofundulus limnaeus
TTATAAAATATGAGGTAAAGTTATCCTTTTTAAATTTATTTGGTGCTTTTAATTGTATTTATTTATTGGTCCATTTACATATTTCTGCTTTTATTTTTAATTATTTCAGTTTTGGTCCTCATAATAGTTGGACAATGGCTATTGAAATTAATTTTAATGCATACAATCTAAATAAATGTAATCACCCCTTAATGGTTTGCATTTTATAGCTTCTGAAGAGGAAAGCCAGAAAGAAAACAAAGATGAAATCGAAATTAGGGAGAGGACAGACACAGCTGAAGGGAGTGGTAAGTAAACCAAAGTAAACAAAAGTTGTCTTTCAGGACTAGTTCTTTGTATTGAATAAATGCTTCAACATAACAAAGATGTTATTTGTGCCCTGGAATTAGTATGTCCATTTGCAAATTATTTCCTAGGTGAACCAGATGCTGAGAGAAGGGAAAGAGAGACAGTGCCCAGTGAGATGATAGTAGCCCAGGATGTACCACAGGCACAGAGACAAGAAGAGGCTAGTGTAGATGAGACTGAAGATTTTTTTGTCCGTCCACAAGCCCATGACCTAGATTTGTTTTTTAACTACCATCCTCAGCAGTCTACTAAACAGACCCTCCTAACAAAAGTTTTTCACAATAAGCATGGCACCAACCGGAAATGGCTGACATACTCAGAGAAATCACAATCACTGTTTTGTTCTGTGTGCTTGGCATTTGCACCTGTTTCAAGTGATAGTCCATTTGTAAAAAACGGCATGAAAGCATGGAAACATGTTCACCAGAGAATAGAAGAACATGAGAAAAGTAAGCTACATAGAGAGAGTGCAGATGCCTATTTTATGATGGCTAAAAAAGCAGACGTAAAAAGCCTTCTTGCTGGCAAACAAATGTCTTTAAGTCATGAGCAGGTGAAAAAGAGGCGTCAGGTGATGGAACGAGTCATTGATGTAATAAAAGTCATAGGCAAATGTGGACTTAGTTACAGGGGACWTAAAGAAGAGGCTGCTTATGCTCTTGAAAATACTGCTGTGAATCATGGCAACTTCTTAGAGTTGTTATTACTTTTGAGTCGGTATGATCTGTGTCTTCAACAGCACATCYACAGCTGTATTGAGCAAAGCAAAAAACATCATGAGAGTGGTGTAAAGGGAAGAGGTTCACTTGTGACTCTTTTGTCAAAAGACATCGTTGGTAAAGTTGTGCATGTTCTTAGCCAGGTGATAAAGAACTCGGTTGCAAATGAGGTCAGAAAGACAGGCATGTTTTCTGTTCAAATCGATACCACGCAAGACATCACTTCAACAGACCAATGTGCAATCGTTGTAAGATATGTCACAGATGCCATTCATGAGCGTTTAGTTGGTGTGATAAACTGTGAAAAATCCACAGGCAAGGGTTTAATCGAGCTTTTAAAACAGACCCTGCAAACACTTAACATTGACATTGGCACATGTATAGGCAAVTCCACTGATGGTGCATCCAACATGCAAGGGCCCTATCAGGGGTTTTCAGCTTTTCTTTCCCAGCAGTCTCCTTCACAGATTCATGTTTGGTGTTATGCACACATTTTAAATCTAGTGCTGGCAGACACAACAGGCAGTGTTGTTGAAGGTGCATCCCTCTTTTCATTGCTTAATGATGTGGCAGTTTTTTTGAGAGAGTCACATAAGCGTATGCAAGTGTGGGAGGAGACCTCTGAGGACAGGCGTCACAGGAGACTGATTCCAATAGGGGAAACCAGGTGGTGGGCAAAAGATCAGGCTCTCAGTAAAGTCTTTGGGGGTTTTGGTAATCCACAACACGATGCACTGTATGTTGACTTGCTGTTGACCCTAAACACAGTTGTGGAAAATGGGGGTATGAAGCCAACAGTGAGGGCAAAAGCAAGAGGATTCGTTGAAGCTCTTCTTAAATTTGAGACAGTTTTAACTGCTCAAATCTTTCTACGCATTTTTCAACACACCTCACCTCTCTCTAAATACTTACAGACCCAAGGTATGGACATTTTGTCGGCTCAGAGGCTTGTTGAGGGGACAGAGCAGAACCTTAAACAATGCGTCAGAGACTTTGAGGCAGTGAAAAGAGCAGCTGACGTGTTTGTTAACTGGGCTAATGAAAAGCTCCAGGAGGTGGAAAGTTGTGAACTTGTGGTACAGGCTGGGCTTCCAGAGAGACGAGTGAGAAAAAAGAAAAGGATGCCAGGAGAGATTTTAGAGGATGAGCCAGTAGCCTCACCTGAGGCTGCTTTTGAAGTGAGTGTCCACAATGTCATTCTGGACACTGTGGCCAGTAACATACATTTAAGGTTTGCAGCCAATGCCAAACTTGTCTCTGATTTTGCTTGCCTTGATCCTAAAAACTTTTCAGAGATAAGGCTTAATGGACTCAACAGCTCAGCACTTCAAGAAATAAGCAAAAATCTGCTTAGGTTTGATGAGARAGCCACAGTGAGTACTTTACATACAGAGCTGTCCAGTCTAGCATCCCAGTGGGATAGACTAAAAATGTCCCCTCTGGAAGAGTTCACTGTCAGGAAAGATACTGAGATGGAACAGGATGGCCAGGAGGGCTCAGTTGAACCAGAGATAGAACTTGAAAGCAGGGCTTGTTCTTCTYGCAGAAACTGTGCTATCTGTGTTCACCATATACTGACACAATATAACCTTTTCACAGACGCCTATTCTGTTATTGGGCTGGCATACAAATATTTGTTGACTCTTTCATTGTCTCAGGTTGCATGTGAGAGAAGCTTCTCTACTCTCAAGTTCATCAAGAATAGACTACGGAGCACACTTAATCAGGAGCATTTGGAGGCATTTATGCTCATGTCCACAGAGAAAGAACTTCTCATGTCTATTGACAATGACAAAGTAACAAATATGGTTGCAGAAACTAGTGCACTTCTTAGGCGCTTACTGATGCTGTACATCACGTGTCAAACTCTAGACCCATGGGCCAAATCTGGCCTCATTAACATTTTATCTGGCCCCAGATTTAATATTTTAAATGTAAATAGTTTTATGGTTTATATTTTTGTCACTGCATTTAGTGCAAACTTCTTATGACAGCTGGTTAACTTTCAAGCCAGTTTTGAGTTTTTCACTAATTTTTGATATTGATATGGAAAGAGCTAYGGAGATTTTGGTCWGTCTGTTTTGAGTGTTCTTGTTTCTGATTCTCTGAAACACAAGGTAACAATGGAAAAGGACATGTTAAACGCCATCACAGTTGACTGGCAGTGAATCATAATGTAGGACAACTTATCTTTTTCTGTGTTTTTTTAAGTCAAATAATGGGAATTTTAGAGGGTTTTCTTTTTTCACCTGATTTGCTTAATTGTAACAAAATGTAATTAAAAAAATAGTAAATGAAGAAGTTGTTGACCGTATTGCAATAAAAAAATATTATATGCTACATTTTTGCCTAATTTTTTATATGTGGAAAAAATGGGCCGGTCTTGGCCATTAAACTCCCGGGCTGAAAAGTTGTCCCACTCCGCCCCTG
>NW_013953258.1:8492-13957 GCF_001266775.1 Austrofundulus limnaeus
GTTTGTAATTGTGCTTGCTTTAGTCTTTATTTCCAGTTTTGAGGTTTTATAATCACAGGTTTTCTTCACAAAAATAAACAAGTAAATAAACATTTTAACATAAATAGAAGAGGTGATGTCTTTAAATTTTAAAAGCTTGTTCCTTATAAATGTCTTTAAAATATGTATTTTGACATTTTTAAATAAAATAATCATTTTTGAAGGGAACTGTCCCCATCCAATTAAAAATGTAATTAATTTAAACCCCCACATTTACCATAAAACATTAGTTCATCCAGTGTTTCTCTTGTTTAACAAATAAATTTATTTCATTTTACCTATAAAATACTCACATTAAGTGTTTTCCTATGTAGGTAAAAATCTGTTTAACAACCTGTTAAAATACACCAGACTGCAGGAAATGACATTTACTTCTTTAAAAATGTTCTGTGGGAGGACCCCCAGACCCCCCACCAGTGGGTCCCCCCAACATTACAAATACTTACTCTTGTTTTTTGTCTCTGAATGTCATAAAATCAGTGATTTTATCTGTGAAATTACAATTTGAACATCTGTTGATAAATACATAGCTTTATTTTTCCATAGTTTTCAATTTGTTATTTTTACAAACACATCATAAATTTTCTGTTATAGATATTAGTTTTGGTGGGCCACCCCTGGTTTTTCAGTGCCCCCCCCCATGCCCCCCCCCTGAAAAAAAATGTGCAGGCGCCACTGTGAATGGCTCAGCATGAAAATACATTTAAGATCTGTTGTATCAACCTTTCAGTCCACTCTACACCCCAGCAGAACCAAGGAGAGGCAGCTTTCAGTTTGCACCACAAATCTGCAACAAACTCCCAGAAATCTGCAAAATATCTGAAACAGAGTTTCTTTAACTGAGGCTAAAACCACCTGAGTTGTGTTTTATTCGTAGTACCAAGTGGAACATTGATCTACATATTTGTGTGTTTGCTTGATGATTTTTATGATGACATTTGACAAAATGTAATGTTTATTGTTTGTTTCACAACTGGTGGCTGTGTTGTGTTTTTATGATGTAAAGCACTGAACTGCTTTGTTGCTGAAATATGTTTTCCAAATAAACTTCACTGGCTTAAAGCATATTTCCTTTTTATCCCTAATTTATAGCCTCAAACTCGTTATCAAATCACTTTACCACCAAAACCACCAACACTCAGTTATGTGAGTAGTGGATGTACTTAGAAAAAACCCACATGTGCACGAGGAGAAGGAGACTCCACAAAGACCTCGGCTCAGTTCTGAACCTGCGAGCTTCCTGACAGAAGAGCCAATCACAGCGCAGTCACCTGAACCAAACAGACAATTTAAAACACAAATGAGAAAGTGATGCTCCTCTGTTCAAACTGGAAAAGAAAATGTTTTTCTTACAAAAACAACAGGAAATGAGAACAGAAATAACCCGGCTCAAGCTGTGAACTGTTGTTGTTTTACAGTAAAATAAATGTTTTATCAACAGGGTTTTTACTGTAGGGCTTGTTTCTGTCATGGAGCACATTCTGGCCTCCAACTTGACAGAAAAGTTCCCACATGATGTCGGAGGAATATTTTCATTTCAATCCATCAGAACAGAAAATAAAATTCTGTTTTTCCTGCAGTATCAGGTTGGGTTGTGTGACTGATAGCTCAGTTTAAAACTACAGCTCAGGCAGCTCATTTCTCCCATCAACTCCCACTTTATCTGGGAAATCTCCCAGTAACTCCCACTTTATCTGGGAAATCTCCCATTAACTCCCACTTTATCTGGGAAACTTCCCATTAACTCCCACTTTATCTGGGAAATGAGTCGTTTTCATCAAGTAACATCACATTAAAATGAGCTGTGATAAAATAATGTACTGCAAGCTTTTAGGTGTTCAAAACTTGTTTCTATATTGTACTGTAGCACAGCTGAAGGTGATGATCATTAACAGCATGTCTTTATAATATTAACGTGTTTTGGTCTAATTTTAGAACATTGGTAAAGTTTTCACAGTTTTACTGTCTGTGCAGCTGAACAGAAGACAGCTTTAGATTCAACAGTAAAATGTGAATATTCTAATAAGCTCAGGTGGGTAGAGTACACAAAAATTGTACTCAAGTAAAAGCAGCACTACTTCAACATATTTTTACTCAAGTAAAAGTAAAAAGTAGCCATCCAAGAAGTGATTCAAGTAAAATTAAAAAAGTATTTGGTAAAAAGGCTACTCAAGTACTGAGTAACAGATCAAGACATCATTAAATATTTAAAAATGACATCATCAGATGGACCAAAATATAAAGCTTTGTGGAAATTTTGGTATTTTGAAGATCAAAATGAAAATAATTCATATAAATAACAATAACTAATTCAGGCAGAAGAAACATCTTTCCAAATCAGTTTCTTTCAAAATAAACAGCATGAAAATAACAAAGCTGCAGGTGTGTCTCTGTGTTAGGTGAATTTTTGATAAAAACAACCAACAAGTTACTCACAGTGGGTAGAGTACCCCAAAATTTTACTCAAGTAAGAGTAACGATACTTCGTAATAAAAGTACTCAAGTAAAAGTAAAATTTACAGCATAGTAAAAGTACTCCTAAAAGTACATATTTTACCAACAAGTTACTGAAGTAAATGTAAGTATTATTACCCAACTGTGCTTATAAGTTCAAAATGACCACAATGTTACATTTTGGATTTCTGTTTATCTTCTGTAGATATGATAAAACACAAATAAGGTTTTCTGTTGACATGAAATATAAGACTATGATCATAAAGATAAAACAAATATAATTTATTTCATGCAGACAGACTGGACACGACACAAAAAGTGTGAAACAGATTGTGTTTATTCATTTAATCATTAGTGGTTAAGCAGTACAAGTGAAAACAGACAAAAACTTTAGATCTGACTTGGATAAAACCCACTAAAGGCCTCTCCACCACAGGTTTGTTTGTTTAATCCTTATAAAAACTGAATGTGTCTTTTTTTTGATGCACTGCAAAAACACAATATTGAACATGAATGAATGAAGAACAACTGCAGGTATGAACAGCAGCAGGTTCTGATAGGGAGAATATAATAAAACATAATGAAAAAAGCAAAAATGAAAACTAATCTTGCAGACTGAAGTTTTATCTGGTAAACCTCCTAAACAGCTCATGAAAACATTGTTTTAATAATTGTTTTGGTTGTAAAAGTGTAACCCTGCTGGCTTCAGACCAGTTTAAAGTTGTCTGCCCTGTTAGAGGACGAACTGTTGTAGTGGGTTTTCTGGACACCAGGGTTCAGTGTGAGACAGGACACACTGACAACAGGTGGACTGGGTCAGAACCAGGTGGATCACATCTTTAAACAAACCACTAAAGCTTTTAGTGAAGTCAAATCTCACAAACTACATGATTAATGAAACAACTTAATGTTTTACTCTAAACAACATGTTCTGTTAGGCAAAAAGAGACTAAAAGCATTGAAATACTGCATGGAGTAAAGTTTGTGCAGACATGTTGGTTCAGTAATAAAAAGGAAGGTGAACATTTTACATAAAAACTCTTCAGAAGTGTTTCTGTGCATCAAGCAGAGTGACGTATTAGTAACACAAAACAGCAAAGAGCGTGAGAGGAATGGTTTTGGTGTGAAATATATAATGTTGATTTAAAACATTATTAAAAGCATAAAATATGTTCATTTATCTGTCAGGAATCAAGATATTTTCAACAAAAAGATTATAAATGATTTTTCCACTCATAAAGAGTTCTTCTCATGTTGTTCCTCATCATCCATCTTTTTATTTACCTGCTTCATCTTTCAGCTGGAGTCTACCTCCAGGTGTCCCTGTGTGAGGGACACCTGGAGGTAGACTCCAGGTGTCCCTGTGTGAGGGACACGCTCTCACACAGGGACACCTGGAGGTAGACTCCAGGTGTCCCTGTGTGAGAGNGACACCTGGAGGTAGACTCCAGGTGTCCCTGTGTGAGAGACACCTGGAGGTAGACTCCAGGTGTCCCTGTGTGAGAGACACACTCTCACTCTCACCTCAGCATCCTTTAGAGTCACCAATCAACCCAACCTGCATGTTCTTAGTCCCCAGAGAAAACACACCGGCGCACAGGGAGAACGTGGAAGTTCCTCAGGAGAGCTGGGAGGCGAACCTGCGACCTTCTTGCTGTGAGGCAACAGCTCTAACCACTGATGCCTCTCTTTCAAACCCCTCTGAATGGTTTTCTTTGTATCTGTCAGCATCACAGCTGCAAACGGTTTCAACTCAAAGGTACTCATTGCAACGGTAAAAAAATCGATTATTCCTCAAACTGATGCTTTCCAATATGGAGTTCAATTTGTGCCAAAAATATGTCGCTGAGCCTTTGTCCATGTTCTTATACCTTGTGTTGACACATTGTGTCGTTTTGTTCTGTCTGCAGTCGTGTTGTCAGACCATGTTGTTGAATATGTTGCCTCCTGAAGTAGTTTTCTCTTGCTGTAACAACCTGTCTGCTCTGACTGAAGGTCAGCAGTGGAGCTGTTTGGGGTTGAGAGGTTCTGATTCATCTGTATCTATGATCTGATTTGTTGATTGAAGTGTGTCAGACTTCATGAAGGTTTTAAACGTTGGTCCAGACCAGTAGTCCTGGAGGTCCACCATCCTGCAGGTTTTAGTAGTTTCCCTGCTCCTCAGCAGGTCTTCATGTTCTGTTAAACACCCATTAGTTCCAATCAGGTGTGTTGAAGCAGAGGAACATCTAAAACAGACCAGGACCAGGACCAGGACCAGGACCAGGACTGAGGACCACTGGTCTGGAGTTTAAAAACACTGAAGAGGACAGGTTTTGAGTTGTGTCATTGTGGAACTCCTAGAGATTATTCTTCACAGCAGATTTACTCCATCCTTCTCTTTCTTTAGCACATTTCCACCTGAACGTCTTTAAGTTTCTACGTTTCTTTGATTCCATCATGTTTACTGACCAACAGTCAGGTCAGTCAGGTGACTCGGGCTTCCACCTGGTTCTGTTTACGTTGAGCGTGGACCTGCACATCAGAATACCAACAAGTCAGGAAAAATACTGAAGTAAACGTTTTCATTCTGCACCAGTTCACAAAGCTCAGGATAAACTTTTCTGTTTAATATTACAGTTTGCAATGAGTATCTTTGACTTTGTTATTAAAATAATGAAAGTGTAGAACTGAAAGAAAGAAAACACTAAAATGATCCCCATCTAGCCAAGTCTTTTTAACTTATACCCAGTCAAAATGTTGGTTCATCTTGTTTTAATTATAATAAGAGCAGAATGTAAGATTGTTTAGCCTTGTTACCCTGGACATTTTCCTTATTTCAAGAATAATTAAGTGCTTCTATTGTTTAGACAATAGAGGCTCTATAGTGCCTCTATTGTTTAGATAATAGAGGCTCTATAGCGCCTCTAGTGTTTAGACATGGAACTGCATCCAGCGATGCTGGATGCAGTTCCATGTCTAAACACTAGAGG
>NW_013953258.1:14145-19409 GCF_001266775.1 Austrofundulus limnaeus
CATTTCTGCCAGTGGAGTAAGAACATTTTACTTGGTAAGATTCTTGAAATAAGAAAAAATTGAGTCAAATCAAGTATTTCAAGAATCTTACCAAGTAAAATGTTCTTACTCCACTGGCAGAAATGTTTGACTTAATTAGAGTCAAATTTTCAGACTAACAAGACAAATAATCTTACACATTCTGAAAACAAGATGATTATTCTTACACAATCAGTTCTTGTTTAGTAAATCAGTCTGAAAACAAGATCAAAAAGACTTTTTGGCTGAAATAAGGTTTTAAAACTTGGTAAGATGGACAGTTTTTGCAGTGTGTAATTGTTGTAATTCCAGTGGCAGATTATTTTCACTTAAGTTAAGAAATATGAGACAATTCAGACTCAGTTTAAGTGAAATAATCTGCCAGTGGATTAAGAACATTTGCACTTGGTGAGATTCTTGAAATGAGGACATTTTCCAGTGTAACAAGTCTAAATAATCTTACATTCTGCTCTATTATACTCAAAACAAGATAAAAAAAACCCTTTTTGTCTGAATATAAGATAAAAAAAGACTTGTTTAGATGGCGTTGTTCTTGTTTTTAACTTAGACCATTATTCATACAGTGAACATAATGAATGCTGAGACATACAAATCAACTCCTTCTGATTTCAGCTGTTATATTTCAGGGACATTTTATGTTATTTGGTTCTCAGAACACTGGAAAGACCAATGCAGCTGCAAATAATCTGTCCAAATAGTAAAAGTAGGCTTGAGTGAAGTGAAGTGCTTCAAAAGGAGAGTTTAGACATTTTAACGTGGTTCTGATTTGAAACTGTGAATATTTTTCGACTGAACTGAAGCAGACTCTCAGCGTCGGTGCAGGGGCTTTGTTGGCACATCTCTCTGCTTCTCAGTCGCTGTCTCTGTCCTCGTTCTCCCTCAAAGCATCGTGGCCGTCTTCCTCATCTTCCTCCTCTGCCTCGACATCCTCCTCATCCCCACCTCCATTCATCATCTCCAGCTCCGCCTCCACCTCAGCGTTGTCAACCTCCACATCCTCCCCGCTGACCAGCTCCACATCCCTGGACACCTCCACCATCTCGGTGCCTTGGACCACCTCCACAGCGCCCTCCCGGATCTTCTTCACGTGGAAGGTGAAAGGGGGCACTTTGTACATGGCGGTCTTGGATCGAGCGTAAACGACGTGGTCTGGTGTGAAGGCCTTCTTCACCTTGTCTCCGGATGTCTTCATCTTCTGTTTGCGCTCAGGATTTACGCTCATGCGTGTTCCGAGTTTTCCCATCTTCTTCTCAATGTTGTGGCGTGTCTTCTCCAGGTTCTCTCTCGTCTTCTGTTTCGTTTTCTCTAAATTCTCCTTGGTTTTTTGTCTGGTCTTCTCCAGGTTCTCCTTTGTCTTCTGCCTTGTCTTCTCAATGTTCTCCTTGGTTTTCTGTCTGGTCTTCTCCAGGTTCTCTTTAGTCTTGGCTCTGGTCCTGTCCATCTTCTCCTTGGAGAAAACCGTCTTCAGGTTCTGCATGCGCTGCAAGCTGCTGCGCTTCATGCGTTCAGCGCGGGTCTCTTCAATGGTCTCGATCTCCACGCCCTCCTCGTCTGATGACAGATCCACGTGGGGTTTGTCTTCCTTGTCTCCTTCTTTCTCTTCCTCGTCCTGTTCTTCCACGGCTTCTTTGAGCTCCAGCAAACTGCCTCCTCTGCTTCCTGACACGGACTCAGAGATCTTCATGGATTTGGAGATGCTAAGTTTGGAAGGAACCTTAACGTCATCCTGTTGAGAGAGAGCATAGAGAAGTTCAGTGTTATAGAAGTTTTAACAGATAGATGTAATGTTTTTACAGTGTTGTGGTTATGGTGAGTGGGCCCATTGCTCTCCTCAAAAAGACACTGGTCTTTATTCAAACCTTCTCGTCGCTCAGATGACGGACACCAGGTTAGAAACACTCAGTGTTCTGAGCTTCTCAGGATCCATGAAGGGATCACCAAGAATTATGTCCTTTGACTGCTTAGAGCCAAGTGTCACTGAGATGTAGACAGTTAAAGATTTTCTGAAAAAGCTGCAGAGCAACCTGTGTTTAGTTGTGTTTCTGCCTCAAGTTGTTGGGTTTACTGTGCCATGGTAAAAAAATACCCTGGACTTCATCATTTAGCTGCTTTCTGAGTTTGTCTGGACTGCTTAGATCTTTTTCACCTCACTGCATGGCAGTAGAAATTTTTTTTACAAAAATAATCGTTTATTTTCTACAAAATGTAAGATCTAAAGGACATTGATGGTGCAATGAAAACTCGTTTTATTTTTGAAGATTCAGCTGAATAACTCTCTGATACATGTAACATATTTTACATTTCCTGAATACCTGACGGCCTGACTCCTGATGGTGTTCCTGACGCTGCCCTCTGTTCTTCAGTGTCCCTCCCTGTTCTGACTGTTTGTTCGCCAGATGAACTAGTTCATCTTCCCCATAAGTTCCTTCTTATTGTTAGCAGAATAATGCTGTCGCTTGTTAACGAGGGAACTGGAGGGAGTGGCAGGAGGAGGAGAGTTTCTCTCGGGCTCCCAAATGTCTGCATCTACCCCCCCACCACCCTTGCAATGCTTTTATGGTGAAAACAGGAACACGGCAGAGCCAGAACAAAAGAGTCCCAGGGAGGGGGTGAGGGCTGGGTTAAGGTGTGGAAAATGGAAATGTTTTTTCTGCTGTCATACGCACGGAGTAACAGTACAAGAGGAATGATCCTTCAGAGTCTTGGAAAACCATCTGCACAGCAGGAAGATGATAGCATCGAAGTGTTGGAAAGTGTAGGAATGAGAGGCTAGGGTGGGGGCAAAGCTATTGTGCTTGCCTGCAGTGATTGGTCGTTTTATGGAAGCATTGTACTACAGTATCTTGGGTAAACTTGACCTTGGAGGAGGGATTTAGGCTTTCCTGAACAGCTGTGTTGAGGGGCAGCAAGGAAAAGGAAAGAACAATGCTGCGGTCCACTTCAGTAAAGTCTGATAAGACCTTACAGCCATCATTTTAAAAGGTAATATTTAATGTTGTACAGCTTGTACAGAGTTTCTCTTGGTGAGAATGATTCCAACATACGTACCACAGTACAACACAGACCAACCCATTCTCACTCCCGACTCGTCACATATTGATGCTTGGTCAGGTACCATCTGCGTCCAGTTTTAGACACGTTGAGAAATCGCCTTACGTCAGTTATTAACAAGATGAGACAGAGGATGAGGAGCACGTTGTCATATTTTTGAAAAGAGTAGGAAATCCACGACAACTAACCGTCCCAGACCCTAAGTTGAACTTCTATTAACCCTAGACATCATATCCCTGACCCCAGTACCTAAAATTAACCATTAACCCTGATCCCTAGTATTAACCACAGACCCCCAACACAAACACACCTATGTGGCGCAACCCGGGAAAGTCACGGGTGTGAATAATTGACACGAGGGGGTTACCCGACTCAGCAAAACTGGATGCAGACAGTACTTCACCAAGCCTCAATATGGTGACAAGTCAGGAGCGTGAACTTGTTGCAAAGACACAAAATGTTGATCTGAAAACTGAATGGGAGCTAATTTAAAGGGTTCATCAAAACTTTAATAAACAACATTGTCCGTTTGCTCCACCACTGCATTACATTTTTATACCAGAAACTAAATGTTTTTTTTTTTTTGGTGGGCAGTGGGTCATGTGTTGTAGTTTTGGATCCAGAGTCTGCTCAGTGTGGGGCTGTACCACTGGTACCAAAGTCCTGCCTACAAACCTTCTCAACTTTGTCACAGTGTTACATGGGGGCGGCTGTGGCAGAGTGGTTAGGGGAGTTGTCCTGTAACTGGTGGGTTGCTGGTTTGATGCCCCGTTCCACACATCTCAGCTGTTGTGTCCTTGGGCAAGACAATTCACCTGATTTGTCTGCTGGTGGTGGTCAGAGGGGCCGGTGGCACCATTGTATCGCAGCCTTGCCTCTGTCAGTGTGCCTCAGGGCAGCTGTGGCTACAGTGTAGCTTACAACCATCAGTGTGTGGATGACTGGTAAAGAGCTTTGGAGTCACTAAGATCACATCATTTACCAAAATAAAAGCTGAACAAAATCTTTACCTTTACCATTTAACTGCAGCAGTTTTATGTTTTAAAATGTGACCAACTGTGAAGATCCTCTATCTACAATTTGGTTGTAAAGTAAAGGGCACTTGTTTCCTAATGGTTGAAGACCCTAGAGAGCAGTCTGACCCGTCAGAGGGAAGGACATCATTAAGATATCCCTGTTTGCACAAGAGTCCAGGAGAGAATGTCATGCTGTCTGCTCATTCGTGTGTCCAAAGCATGGAAAGAGCTGTAGGAAGCTCGGATATTCACCTTGGTGTTCAGACTTCCTGACCCGCCTAATTTAATGGGACATTGTTCTCAGAGGCAGTCACTCCAAAAACAGGAAGGTAGGGTCAGAATTAGGGAAAATAGATGAAGGAGGTATGTAATGGTTCTGTTTGTGTGGTTGTCAAGGCAAGTGAAGGGGAATGAGACTCAGCTCTTACAACACGTACGTGAGGAAACAAATTCCATACTTGCTTCAGTTCGAAATGACTAAATAGATTTTGGGAGGGAGGTTTTGTTGCAAAACACAGCAAATCACACTTTGAGTGTGTGTGTGTGTGTGTGTGTGTGTGTGTGTGTGTGTGTGTGTGTGTGTGTGTGTGTGTGTGTGTGTGTGTGCACGAGATGCACCTTTCATCTCTTATTCTGCAAACACTCATCAGCCTGATGTTGAAAGAGAGAGTGGAAGCCTGCTGTAACCCTAACCCTGCTCTGTTTTTGTTTTCCTACCAACCTGAACCACCAGGAACTCCCCTCACACTATGGAAATCCAGATGTGTGTGTGTGTGTGTGTGTGTGTGTGTGTGTGTGTGTGTGTGTGTCCTACATTGTGGGGCCCAGTTTGTGGGGTGCTCCTTGTGGTGCCCAAAGCCTGGGCCCCACAACTTCAGAGGCTGATTTTGGGTTGTGGGGGTTGTGTTTAGGACCAAGGTGTGAATTGATTTTAGGTTAGTAGGTACCTGTGAGGTTAGCTTTAGGGTTTGTGGTCAGGGTTAGGATATAAAATTACCAAAAAATGAATGGAAGTCAATGGACGGGCCCCACAAGGATATAAAAACAAGTGTGTGTGCGTGTGTGTGTGTGTGTGTTAGAGTGTGTATGTGTGTGTATGTGTGTGTGTGTGTGTGTGTGTGTGTGTGTGTGTGTGTGTGTGTGTGTGTGTGTGTGTGT
>NW_013953258.1:20437-24481 GCF_001266775.1 Austrofundulus limnaeus
GGATGTAAAAACAAGTTTGTGTGTGTGTGTGGGTCAGGTAGGTACCTGTGAGGTTAGTTTAGGGTCAGGTAGGTACCTGTGAGGTTAGTTTAGGGTCAGGTAGGTACCTGTGAGGTTAGGGTTAGAGTTGGTGATCAGGGTTAGGCTGTAGAAAATAATGGATGTCAATGCCAGGTCCCCATAAAGATAGTTGTACCAGATTGTGGGTGCAAGTGTGTGTGTGTGTGTGTGTGTGCACTTGTTTTTGTTACCTATTTAGGACTGTTTCCAGTATACACACCTACCTTGTCAAGACCAGTAGTCCTAATGGGGACCAAAGGCTGGTCCTAATATGGTGGAACTCCATTGGTGGGTTGGGGGTTGGGTTTAGGACCAAGGTATGAATTGAGTTTAGTTTAGTTTTGTAAACATTGACTTTGTTGTAAGTTTAACATTATCTGATTACGGTCATAAAACAACATCACGTTGTATTAAACTTCTGTATAATGTCATTTGTTTAGTTTGTTGCTGGGTATACCCAGGTTGACCCGGTGCTGGTTCAGTGCTTTTATATTGTGTGACTCCGCCCACTTTAAGCTCTGTTCTTAGAACTGAAGAGTGAAAGCTCTCTGATTGGCCAGAGAGAGACATCAATCACCAGCATGTCTCCTATGTAAAACTTATATTAGTCTCACAAATGCTTTAACTTTTGTTTTTTAACTGGGCTTTAGTTTACAGATATTGAGTTTAATCTGGTAAAAGCTGAGAGTCAATCAACACAAATACTCTTAGCGTGGTATTTCATGAGACTGTACATAAAGTTACTTTCAATGTTTCACCAAAACTGTTGAATAAGTTGATCATTGTCAAAAACTCTGGCACAAACCACAGCGGGTGATATGCATTCCTGCAGGGTATACTGTTCCTACGTTTGATGTGTTCAGTCATTAACTAACAAAAACACTTGAGTGTGAAGACAATTAAAAAACTATAAGTGTCTATAACTATAACTCCTGTGTTTCTGTACAGGTCTTATGGATTAAATGAACGGTTGAACAGACATTTGGCTTTAACCAAGCAGGTCCTGATATCCACACAGACCGAATCACATCCAGCCTCAGACCAGCTTCCTACAGGACGGTGAGTGTGAAGGACTCACATCATCATTTCAGTTTATTCACTGAAAGCTGGCTCAGTTGTTGATCTGACCCAAATGTAAACAGATGGATTTATACAACTTATTGATTTGTACAAAGTCTGACAGGAAACCTTCACATATTTTACCCATCAAAGTGTCTCTTTGAGTTAATAAATCAACATGTCCTCTTCTAACCGGTTGTCATGTATCATGTGTCATGGGTCGGGTGTCATGTGTCGGGTGTCGGGTGTCAGGTGTCATGTGTTGGGTGTTGGGTGTCATGTGTCATGTGTGTCATGTGTCATGTGTCGATCAGGTGTCATGTGTCATGTGTCGGGTGTCATGTGTCGGGTGTCAGGTGTCATGTATTGGGTGTTGGCTGTCGGGTGTCATGTGTCATGTGCTATATGTTATGTCATGTGTCGTGTGTCATGTATTGGGTGTCATGTGTCATGTGTCGGGTGCCAGGTGTCATGTGTCATGTGCTATATGTTATATGTCATGTGTCATGTATTGGGTGTCATGTGTCAGGTGCCAGGTGTCATGTGTCATGTGTCGGGTGTCGAGTCTCATCTGTCATGTGTCGTGTGTCATGTGTCGGGTGTCAGGTGTCATGTGTTGTGTGTCCTTTGTCCTGTGTTGGGTGTCGTGTCATGTGTCATGTGTCGGGTGTCCTTTTTCCTGTGTTGGGTGTCGTGTCATGTGTCGGGTGCCAGGTGTCATGTGTCATGTGTCGGGTCTCATGTGTCGGGTGTCAGGTGTCATGTGTTGGGTGTCAGGTGTCGTGTTGGGTGCCAGGTGTCATGTCTCATGTGTCGTGTGTCATGTGTCAGGTGTCATGTGTCTGGTGCCAGGTGTCATGTGTCATGTGTCGGGTGTCGAGCCTCATGTGTCATGTGTCATGTGTCAGGTGTCAGGTGTCATTTGTTGGGTGTCAGGAGTCATGTGTCGTGTCATGTGTCATGTGTGTCCTTTGTCCTGTGTTGGGTGTCGTGTCATGTGCCATATGTCATGTGTCCTTTGTCCTGTTTTGGGTGTTGTGTCATGTGTCGTGTCATGTGTCCTTTGTCCTGTGTTGGGTGTCGTGTCGTGTCGTATGTCATGTGTCCTTTGTCCTGTGTTGGGTGTCGTGTCGTGTGTCATGTGTCCTTTGTCCTGTGTTGGGTGTCGTGTCATGTGCCATATGTCATGTGTCCTTTGTCCTGTTTTGGGTGTTGTGTCATGTGTTGTGTCATGTGTCCTTTGTCCTGTATTGGTGTCGTGTCATGTGTCATGTCATGTGTCATGTGTCCTTTGTCCTGTGTTGGGTGTCGTATGTCATGTGTCCTTTGTCCTGTGTTGGGTGTCGTGTTGTGTCGTGTCATGTTTCGGGTGTCAGAATATGAAGGAGAAAATCATATTATCCACAGAACGACCATTAAACACCAGATAAACCTAAGCCTAAGCACTGTGAAGCTCAGTCACAAAATGCTCTCTCTGTCTCTCCTGGCTTCTGTCTACACTTCTCCTACACTTCTCCATGCTTGGCTAACAGAGTTGTGGACATTATGGGGTGGCAGGGGCTGTCTCCATGGTAACCCTCTGTTATGCTTTCCTAAAACAATGAAGGCTGATTCTCCCTGAAAGATTTATATAGCTCTAGAAAAAGTGCCTCATCCTCTTCTGTCAGCTCCTGTCCTGCACTTCCCAGCAGTTCGTCCTTTTAGGATAAAAGTTTATTTTATTTAATTTTATTGTAGTTTAGTATATTCCCTAAGGGGTTTTGATGACTATTAGGTGACCATATCCTGCTTTAGAAACATAAAAACCTGGATGGCATTTATTTAGCCTCCAGTTCTAATATGAAGAACGTTGGTGTTATTTTTGGTCAGGATATGTCTTTTAACCCCACATTAAAAATGTTACCAGGACCGCTTTCTCCATCTGAGCTATGTCGCTAAAATTAGAAACATCTTGTCCTAGAATGATGCAGAAATCCTTTCCTTTGCAGGTTATGAGCCCTTCCTGCAGGAACATAGCAATATTACAGATGAAATATTTGTATTTCAGAATAACAGTGGTGTAACATTTTATCAAACAGCATTAACATGAATTATGGCTTGTTTTAGGACAGCAGAATCCACTGTTTCTAAAATCCCTTGTCAGAAGATCTGAATGCTCCTTTGTTGAATTTGAGTTTAATATATTTAAGTGAAGGTCAATGACTTTTATGATGAGACACCTACATTTTTAAGTACACTGTTGCTGTTTGAAAACAAACATTTGCAGAGATATGAGTTGAAACTTAAGTAAGGTCTGAAATAAAAACTGAGCAAAATGTTTTGGTTTAGTAGAGATGTTCCTCTGTGTCAGGTCATAATATGACTGGCCATTCTAATGGGAATCACATGATAGAGAGGATCATCTGAGGAAACAAATAAAATGCTGTTATCAACCAAAGCTTCTGACTATGACTCACTGAAGTTTGACTAAAGCTTAAAAACAAATATTTTCAAGTGGAAGACAAAGATTGTGAAGAAAACTTGACCAGTGATGTCTGATGAGCTTCAGAGCAGAAGGATTTCACGCAGAGAAAAACATTTTAAAGTGTGAACACGCCTGAGGCAGGGACAGAGTGGTTTATTTTTACTGTGCTGAAAAGATCTCAAACAAATTTATCCATTCATTTACACTAGATCAATGTACACTATATGTGTTTACACTAGGTCTGTTTACACTATATCTGTTTACACTATATGTGTTTACACTAGGTCTGTTTACACTATACGTGTTTACACTATATGTGTTTACACTAGATCTGTTTACACTATGTCTGTTTACACTATATCTGTTTACACTATATGTGTTTACACTATATCTGTTTACACTATATCTGTTTACACTATATGTGTTTACACTAGGTCTGTTTACACTATATCTGTTTACAC
>NW_013953258.1:26155-28133 GCF_001266775.1 Austrofundulus limnaeus
ATATCTGTTTACACTATATGTGTTTACACTAGGTCTGTTTACACTATATCTGTTTACACTATATGTGTTTACACTAGGTCTGTTTACACTAGATCTGTTTACACTATATGTGTTTACACTAAGTCTGTTTGCACTACAATTTACACTATATCAATTTACACTACATCTATTTACACTAGGTCTGTTTACACTAGATCAATTTACACCAGATCTGTTCATGCTGCATCTATTTACACTAGGTCAATTTACACTAGATCAATTTACACTAGATCAATTTACACTAGAACTGTTCACACTAGGTCTTTTTACACTAGATCAATTTACACTAGGTCTGTTCATGCTACATCTATTTACACTAGATCAATTTACACTATAGGTCTGTTTATGCTACATATATTTACACTAGGTCAATTTACACTTGGTCTGTTCAAGCTAGATCTATTTACACTTAGTCAATTTACACTATATCAATTTACACTACATCTATTTACACTAGGTCTGTTTACACTAAATCAATTTACACCAGATCTGTTCATGCTGCATCTATTTACACTAGGTCAATTTACACTAGGTCTGTTCACTCTAGATCAATTTACACTACATCCATTTACACTATATCACTTTACACTACATCTATTTACACTAGGTCTGTTCACACTAGATCAATTTACACTACATCCATTTACACTATATCACTTTACACTACATCTATTTACACTAGGTCTGTTCACACTAGATCNTACATCTATTTACACTAGGTCTGTTCACACTAGATCTGTTTACACTACGTCCATTTACAGTAGATCTATTTGGACTACATATATTTACACTAGATCTGTGTACTAGATCTATGTACACTAGATTTGTTTGGACTACATCTATTTGCACCAGATCTGTTTACACTACACTTTAAATATTAGGCAGGTTTTCTGAAGCAGATTTCAGAGAGCACTAAGATTTCAAAGGGTTAGAAGAGTTCTGTTTTACTTCTATGAGAAAATGTGTAGTTGAGTTAGGCTAAACATCTTTGAAAAAAACACAATGTGCTGCAGGTCCTTTGTTATGAGGCTCATCACTCTGTTTTTAGTTGTTGGTAGCTTTCTGTTGGTGTGTTTCTGCTGTTTACATGTCTTCACATGATTTCTTCTTCCACTAAATGAAGAGAAGGTTTACAATAACCTGATGAGACAGGCAGATGAGTTATAAAGAATGAAAATGTGAGTGCATCACTCTGCACAAACTGTTTCTGATACTCAATCCTATGAAGACAAGTTTCAAACCATGTCTGTTCACCCATAAACTTAGAAGATGTTTTTTTAATGGCTCAGTTTGTCACAAACAGATCTAAAAATGTTTTGGACTCAGAGGTGGGGAAGACGTTATTGAGGAGTGCTGTGTTTTATGTCAGACAGCACACAGGTCAGGTGCAGGCTGAAGTGATGGTTCAACATGTTCTGGACTGACATTTTATCAAACGTTATGAAATATTAATATCATATATAATAGCTAATAGATAATAGCTGGCTTCTGCAAATTTGTCTAATTTTTTAGCATTAGCATTAGCAATTATTTTGCTAATTTTAACTTTAGGTTGCACTGGTAAAAAAATAGATTTTAGTTCCTGGTGTGCAAAATTAATAACTGATTTCCTTGTTAGAGTTTGACCTACTGTTTTGGTCATTTTAGCATAATGGTATGCTATTTTTTGATTTTAGTTATTCACAGGCTAATTTAGTCTTTTACTTGTATGCTGATTTTAACTTAAGGCTGTTTTACTAATTTCAGCTTGTGTTCAGACCATTCTGAGTGCTACGAAAAGATAAAGTCCTATGTTGTGCTACAACCACAACAGCTAAAGATAACATTCAGCTACAACCACACCAGCTAAAGATAACATTCAGCTACAACCACACCAGCTAAAGATAACATTCAGCTACAACCACACCAGCTAAAGATAACATTCAGCTACAACCACACC
>NW_013953258.1:31821-33008 GCF_001266775.1 Austrofundulus limnaeus
ACACCAGCTAAAGATAACATTCAGCCACAACCACACTGCTAAAGATAACATTCAGCTACAACCACACCAGCTAAAGATAACATTCAGCTACAACCACACCAGCTAAAGATAACATTCAGCCACAACCACACTGCTAAAGATAACATTCAGCTACAACCACACCAGCTAAAGATAACATTCAGCTACAACTAAACCAGACTTTATGTTAATATATATTTATGTTATGTTGAGGCTAAAGGAAGTTGATTAGTTAAAACAGAAATCTTGAACTTTAATATTATTGTAATCAGTTACAGATATTATATCAATGATCACTTTCTGTAAGTGTCATTAAGTTCATCCTCTGCTCCATGAGATATTTTGCTAACACACATGGACAAACATGTCGTCACTCACTGTTGAAACATAAAGGAGATAAAACCGATGATGAATCACTGAATATTTATGTCTTGTATAAACGTTGGAACCAGCCCAGTGTCTGAAGGTCTTTTCTTTCTCACAATGAAACAAGTATGTGAGAGCTGCTATTTTTAGATCCTTCTCCTCTGCCTCTTCATCCTCCAACCCTCATCCTCTGCTTCTTCATCATTTCCTCCATGTTTGCTGTGTTCTTCAGGCCTGCCAGCATGAACAGTTGTCCTCCTGTCTGTAAACTCAGCAGCCTCTGTCAGCTGGAACAATGTTAGAATCCTCTCTGAGGAACAAAGACGAGAACTTTTCTGATCAAAATGTCCATAAAAGGAGCTGGATGGACCTGAGACCTCGGCTCCAGTGCTGCTGGATTTAAACAGTAAACGTCTGTGAGTTGGACCGCTCTCAGAGTAAAACATGTGAACTGTAAATGTTTCAGATCAGGGTCACATTTTATACTGCACATCCTGATAAAACTTTAAGATTTTCAACAAATTCATATCACCTGCTGCATCTCATGCAGAGTCTTACACTAAGATCATTTTATGAGCAAAAACAAACAGCAAACCTACTCTCAGTTGTAGCTCTACATGTATACGACATACAGATATTTTGGTATTTCATGTGTTGGCTGTGGCAGCCATTTTGAATTAGGTGAATAGATGAATAGATATACATTTAAAGGGATCCATGACCAGTTGTAACATTAGACTTTATTTAATAAACATTTATTTTAACTGTAAAATAAAGACTGTAAAAATACTGTAGGATGTTTA
>NW_013953258.1:33638-35055 GCF_001266775.1 Austrofundulus limnaeus
AGATTAACCTTCAGGGTGGATATAGCTCGCTAGCAGCCTCGCACCGAGGACCTATCCACGTCATCATTTACCCAGAATGCTTTGTGTGGAAATAAAATGGCTCCGTCCGTGTTAAAATATATTTATTAAACTTTTAGTTTAAAAATGATAAATACTAAACATCCTACAGTATTTTTACAGTCTTTATTTTACAGTTAAAATAAATGTTTGTTAAATAAAGTCTAATGTTACAACTAATCAGGGATCGTTTAAGGAATATATCCTGAAAGTTTTTTTTTTAAATTGGTCCATTTGTTCAGGAGATATTTTAAAACCAGACAGTCAGAGCTGAATCTAAAAGATGTTTTCATGTTAGATATCACTCTCAGCTACTACCACATCAACCTTTAGCTCAGTATCTTTTGTGTTTTATGAGGGGGTATGGTGTAAGTAACTACTGTATGTTGCCTTCAGTTCTTATGAAAATGCTGTTTATATCAAAAATAACAGTAACTGTCTGTGAAGGCTGTCCTCTATCCTCTTTAAGAACTTCCTACTGTTTCTAACACTCCCACTTCAGCACATGTTCACAACAAGGCTTTGGGGGAGGGGTGCTTTGTGGGCTGGGAGCTTGACTGCAGATTGAACTCCAGGGAGGAGCTTTGTACAAATAGGCGGAGCTTTGTACCAGCAAGTGTTTAGACAGCTTCACATGACTACTAAAGGAGAAACAAGGATTTCTCAAACATGATGAATGAGTCAAAGCAAAGCTCTGGGTGGGTTTTTGAGGAGGGAATGACCTTATAACAGGATATAAAGCTTAAAAAAGTGGATTTTGCATAAGACTCCCTCCCCCTTTAAGTTGGCTGTGGTTATAGTGGCACAAAGCTCACAGGAGTAACTAGACTGCAAAAAACATGTGGACAAATGAACAACAATAAAACAAATGTTGACTCAGCATTTACACAACGGCTGCAGCTCATTAAAACAGTGTAGTAAAGATAAAGTGAAAGTGTAGAAAAGTAAAGGGGGTAAAAGCAGACGTGAGGGCGTGATGTCGGGCTGCCTCAGGAGGGTAACTTTGTGCAGAGGAGGGACAACCACAGCTCTGATTGGTTCCATGTGAGCCGGAGGAGGTAAAAACAGAGCTGGAGATTCCTTCATCATGAATCATCTGTCTAAATATGGTCTGTGCTCTTCATCGTGACACACCCGTCCACTCCCTGTGCAAAGTGGAAATACACATCCTCTTTTTCACATTCTCTTTTACCCTCTCTCCTACAGATTAAACCATTCTCTTTTACCCTCTCTCCTACAGATTAAACCATTATCTTTTACCCTCACTCCTACAGATTAAACCATTCTCTTTTACCCTCTCTCCTACAGATTAAACCATTCTCTTTTACCCTCACTCTCCTCCTACAGATTAAACCATTCT
>NW_013953258.1:36236-38546 GCF_001266775.1 Austrofundulus limnaeus
TCTTTTACCCTCACTCCTACAGATTAAACCATTATCTTTTACCCTCACACTCCTCCTACAGATTAAACCATTCTCTTTTACCCTCACTCCTACAGATTAAACCATTCTCTTTTACCCTCAGTCTCCTCCTACAGATTAAACTATTCTCTTTAACCCTCAGTCTCCTCCTACAGATTAAACCATTCTCTTTTACCCTCACTCTCCTCCTACAGATTAAACCATTCTCTTTTACCCTCACTCTCCTCCTACAGATTAAACCATTCTCTTTTACCCTCACTCTCCTCCTACAGATTAAACCATTCTCTTTTACCCTCACTCTCCTACAGATTAAACCATTCTCTTTTACCCTCACTCTCCTACAGATTAAACCATTCTCTTTTACCCTCACTCCTCCTACAGATTAAACCATTCTCTTTTACCCTCACTCCTACAGATTAAACCATTCTCTTTTACCCTCACTCTCATACAGATTAAACCATTCTCTTTTACCCTCTCTCCTACAGATTAAACCATTATCTTTTACCCTCACTCCTCCAGATTAAACCATTCTCTTTTACCCTCACTCCTCCTCCAGATTAAACCATTCCGTCCTTGTACTGATGGACATCTGGTAACAATAGTTCAGGAACCAAAGTGTCTTCCTAACTTTAAACTTCCAGCAGCGTGAAGCCTTCAGCAAACACAACCCAGTTCTCAGAGCTCCCCCTCTCTGCTCGGCACATCGCCTCGCTGCATCTAACTGTCAGCTGGTCCCTCAGGTGTCCCGTCCAGCTACAGTCACGTCATTTCATCAGATTAGATAAAAACTGTTTAATAAACATGAATGCCTTTTTGGAATGATAACATTGATAACATGTTGCAAAACAAATTTCACGTCGCTGAGATGATTGGTTGTTGAGATATTGGCATGTAAAGAAACAGGAAGTGATGTCAGAGGGGAATGTCAGCTTGTAAACAGAGAATAATCTGATGTTTCTTTAGATTATTTTTAGTCCCTATCAAAGAGAGACAAAGAAAAGTTAAAGCTTAAATGATAATTATTTTAATAAACAAAGACCAGGGATTTTATTTTTTTAATGAGTTCCTCTTTGATGTCACTTCCTGTTTCACATTGGCTGAGCCAAATTTAAAAGAAAATAGGTCACTTATGTGACAAAATGGGTGAATTTAAGTGTACTATGCTAATTTTCTTAAATACAAAGATGCATTCTTTGACTTTTTGTATTTGAAGAATATATCACAGGCACTTTAAAACTAAAAACAAAACAAAACAGTGTATATTATTGACCAAACACCCTGCAACTGTCCTGTCAGCYAGCAAACACAATGATGCTAAACAGAAGCAAAAATAGATCAGAATTAGAAAAATATTAATACATTAACAGTATTAATATTAATAAATATATTAAAAAATATTATAATTAACAAAATTAGCATAGAAGAGGACCCACTGTTCAAGCTTTCAGAACTGTATTTCTTTCTCTTGCTACACCTGCCGTTACAGGTAGAACAGTAATCTGTGGTTGGCCCTCAAAGCATCATGGGACAGGATGAGCTGGCAGGGATCCACCGGACCTGTCCATTAAATCAGGGTGAAGGGAGGAGGTCTTTGTGGCCCATGACTGGACAAGTCTTGGGATTTGTAGTGATAAGCAGCCTTCGAAGGCTCAGTGAATTCAGACACAAAGTCATGGTGCCACATGAGCTTTCTTTTAAACACCAAACAACTAATAACGTCTGAACGTTGTGGAAAAATACAGATGTGAACCTACAGCAGAAAGGTAAGGACTACGTGATTCTGGAAGAATCAACACCTGAAAAAAGGCAGGAAATAAAACGTGTACAGGAACCAGTCAGCAGGGAGAGTTGGTCTCGTTCCAGCTTCAACTTCCAGGTTCCAGACCAGGCTCCAGGGTCTATGTCCAAAACCAGTATGAATCCAACCGGTGTGTGTGCTCAGGTCAGAGGAACACACTGAGGTGTTTAAAGGGACGGTTCAGACCTGCTACTGGTGAAACACCATCAAACTGTGCTCATTCATGTGGAGCTGATGGTGGCACAGGTACGGGACAGTCCAGTCTTTTTGAAGACATGTTCTGTCTAAAGGTTATCAGCTGTTAGAGCTGACATCAGTCATAGAGGGGTGGACAAGAGGCAAAAGTCTTCATCCAGGATGGGTGGGGGGTGTTTTTAAATCAGCTGTGAACGAACCCATCTGATAGGAGCTGAGTAAACTTTTAAAACCAGACGGATACATTCAGCCTCAGCACTATAAACACACACACACACACACACACACACACACACACA
>NW_013953258.1:40568-42162 GCF_001266775.1 Austrofundulus limnaeus
TATATAAAGAGCAACAAAAACAAAACCTCCTCAGAAAATAATATAAGTCCAGAAGGCAACAGAGACTTGGGAAGTCCCAGTTTCTAACATCTCATAAGTTCCTCCCCAAAACAAAAACACATTTAATAAATGAAAGAAATATTTGTTTAACAGGGAGAGCTTTGTTCCTCAGTAAAATACACACAGTGTGTTGTTTTAAAACCTTATCTTTAAAACAGGAATATAAAAAATGTCAGTTCAGGTTTATTTAGAAAGTGTGTCAGCAGAAAAACATCCTCTTGTTTTTAAATGAAATATATTTACATTAATGTTCAGACCATTAAATCAGACCAGAGCCTTTATTTTCCTGCACAGTTGTGTTCATGGAGCCTGGGGTCTGGTGTTGAACAGATAAAACCTGTTTTAACTCACAGGGGAGCTGAAGAACAGCCCTGCAGCACAGAAAATTAAAAACAGAACAATGTAGTGTGGGTCTGTGTGCATGCATGCTAAATGATGATTTTTGTTTTTTGTTTTTTGGTAACCATGAAGAAACCCACTAATCAAAGTAGATTTATGATGTTCCCTGATGGAGAGGGAGTCGTCATTAAATTCCTTCCAGAGGAGCGATAAGATCAGCTCCTCTTGTTTACAGCTCTGCTCAGCTGTAAACCCTGCTGCTGTCGGGACAATGAGGCACATTTAATCTGTAATCTGTGGGCATATTATGGATTTTAATGCTGAACTTAGAGATTAGGGTTTAACAGAGCCGGAGCTCCTGCTCTCAGACTGAGGCTGAGAGGAGAGTCGGTCCAGCTCCAAGTGTCTGAGTCACCGCTGGAAACTCTGAATGTTCTGGTACCACTGTTACACACACACACACAGACACACACACACACACACACACACACACACACACACACACACACACTGGAAACTCACAAGGATCAAGGCCCTCCCATGTTTTTTTCTTTCCAAGTGTCTCTGTCTTAAAAACAGAAGACAAAATAAACCTGTTCCTGCTTCTCTGCTTCATTTCTGCAGATTATTTCAGACACAGAATATTTTAGATTTGTTGTGAATAAAGCAGTGATAATCTGATTAAAACCCAGTAGGACTGGTGCAGCTCTGGAGTGTGGTGTTCTCCTGTCAGCAGAGCCGTCACACACACACCCATCTGGTTGTAGTTTAAATGTGCAGAGTTGTGTGATGGACCAGCCTGCAGTTAAAAACTGCTTCCAGCCTGATTCTGAACAAACCCTTGTTGCTGGGAGCTGCAGGGCTTTTCTTTTTATTTACAAACCGTGACACGATAAAACACAGAAAAAGTGTTCAAAACTTTTTAAAACTCTGTTTGACAGAAAAGGTTGGCAGGATTGGTCCAAAATGGCAGAGCTGTACAGTAACTAAGTACAAATACTTTGTTACTGTACTTAAGTAGAAATTTTGGTTATCTATTTACTAGAGTAATTATTTTTCAGTGTACTTTTTACTTTTACTCATTACATTTTTACACAATTATCTGTACTTTCTACATTTTTTAAAAAGTTAAGAAGTAGAAAGTTGTTACTCCTGTTTTATTCCAAGTTATTAATACTTAAAAACTCCTCTCCTG
>NW_013953258.1:42550-44914 GCF_001266775.1 Austrofundulus limnaeus
CTTGTACTTTTACTCAAGTATCACTCTGAGGTACTTTATACAACACTGTAAAATGGGTATAATCTGGTTGACGTGCGGAGCAGCTCTGAAGACAGAAATCATTTGGTTTGTAAGGAGGCGACACGTCAGGAGTGATGACATCATGAGGACATCTGACCACCTGAAGGGAAACATTCATACTGTGCAGTGATCATACCGAACCCACAGGTCCTCTGATCCACCTGTAGGACTCTGTGGACCCACCACCACATGAGTGTTGGTTCTGCAGAACCCCATGTGACCGGGCCAGCTGGCTCTGACTGCTCCCATCCAGGCCCACAGAGGGGCCACACCCTGCTGACCTGGACCATCAGGGTTTCTGTCCTGTGCTGACACCTGATCTGAAGTTTTACCTTTCAACACGTGTAGCATCATTTGACTTCAAACACTCGGAATTTGAATTTTTTTCATCTTTCCACTTTAAATCTTTGCATTAAGCTGAAAAAACTAAATGTGTTTTTGTGAATTTGCATCCAAACTGTTTGCAACCAAAAAACTAAATAAATGAAGTATTTTGAGCTGAAGAAGCAGGTGAAAACATTAAAAAGATTAAAACTCGTTTTGACTCACTAAACCCAAACTAATTGCAACAAAGTTAGGTTCTGTTGAGTTTTACTGTGTGAGACACAAAGTAAAGCCCGTCCTGTAAGCTGGACTCACGTTGGTGGACCCCGGCACCACACCCGTCCCTCCTCAGGTGTGACGCTCTCAGTGACCTCGAACATGAAAGAAGTGTAAAGATCAGACAGAGAAGGCTCTCACCTGGTAGACCATCACTTTAAAGTTTCGTCTCTTGAGCAGCTCGGCTTCGTTGCTCTCCAGTCTCTTGATCTGGCCCCCTTGCTTCTCCAGCGTGGCCCGGACCGTCTTGACGTTGACGCTCACCTTGCGTACCTTCTCCATCATCTTGTTGACGCTGTTGGACGTGGTGCTGTGGCTCTTGGTCAGTTTGGTCAGCTCTCCTTGGATGTTGGTCACAGAGCGCTCCATCTCCTGCTGCCTGGTCTCCAGGCCGTTCTGGGTTTGCTGGATCTGGTCCACCGCCCCAATGATCTTGTCAAGCAAAGACAAAATCGTGGCCCCATTTGCCAGAGGATCCTGCTTCCCTGCCTCGTCCTTGTCCTCGTTGGTGTCCTCCTCATTGGACTGGTCCTTCTTGGCTGCAGAGAGGACATCGTCTTCATCATCTGAGGGCGGGAGGTTGACCTCGTCGTCGGAGACTTCAGTCAGGGTTTGAGGTCCCAGCTGGGAGATGGAGAAGTCCAGTTCTTCCACGGCTGCCATTCTAACAGGTTTGTAACAACTTTCTGAACTTCAGGACTGTTTGCTTCTTCTCTTGATTCACCTTCTTTACCCTTCCTGTTTTTTCCAACAGATGTGTTTCTTCACGGCATACAGCCACAGCTCTTCCTCTTCTCAGTGTGTCTGAAGTCCCTGCAGTCGGACCAGTTTGTGAGGGGAGACGAGCAGTGCCAGAGACCAGCACCTCTGCACTCAAATACCAGAGCAGGCAGAAAACCCCAGGATCAAGCTACAGCCTACAGGGTATTTTCTCTTCAGTCCTTTTTCCACTGCACGCTCCCTCTCCTCAAACTCCTCCCTCTTCTCCTCCTGTTTGAGCTCCAGCCTTCAGCTCGGCCCCTCCATGATCCACCCCCCCACAGCCGAGCCTGGTGCTGTGGACATGGCTGGAACTGTTAGCTTGTGTACAAGCTGAGGCAGAGCTGTGGAGGAATGTTGAGCTTCATCTCTTCCTCTCTGTTCCTCCTGCTGCACAAAGTGTGAGACATGAAGCCGAGGCAGGGCCTGGTCACAGACAGCAGGCAGACAAAAGGTTTGTTTTGACCCACCGCCCAGTCAGTCTTCATCCTCCCAGTGAGTTTTTAACAAACCAGTAGAGGAGACGGATCCCCAGCACACGTTCTGAGGGGATCCTGCAAGGTCTTTGTTTAACTTTGGTGTCAAAATGAATATCTGAAGAACCAATGGACACATTTTATTGTTCATTTAAGGAAATAATCATTGCAACTCAACAAGGGACTAACTTTTAGAATCAACACAATTCAAGATGGCCGCCACACTCAGTCGATCTAAAGAACTGATGAAAGGCTCTGAGTCATCAGTTTGTTGTAGCAGAGACTGATCGGTTTCTGATGGCTCTCAGTTTTTTTACTTTTCACACCTGTTATTATTTCTGTTTGCAACAAATTGTGTTTCACCATCAGTTTCACATTTAAAGAGTCAGTATCATGTAAAATCAACTTTTTTGAGTTTTATATCATGTTATAATGTTATACTCTGATAAAAACCTGTCCAAAGCCTTGC
>NW_013953258.1:46561-50846 GCF_001266775.1 Austrofundulus limnaeus
CTCAAGTAAAGTACAGATAACCAAAACTTCTACTTAAGTACAATAACAAAGTATTTGTACTTAGTTACTTTACAGCTCTGCCTCTAACATTTCTCTGGTTATTTGAGAGCATCAGGAGCCAGTGGTGGAGAAAGTACTCAAACAGTGTACTTAATACTTGTTTGTCTTTGTGTCTATGGTGTATAATGATGTGATTGTGATGCTGTATTTCTGAGTGTTTTATGTGCTGCAGAACAGGAACCTGCTGTAAAACAGCAATTATGCTGAGTCAGGCTTGATTTTTTGTCATCTTTTCCTGTTAAATAAAAAAAGTAAAAGTACAGATAAACAGACAAATGTACTCTAGTAAAAGTGAAAGTACCACATTAACATTTTTACTTAAATAAAAGAAAGTAAGTAAAAGAAGCTACTTAAAGTATTAAAATTAGAAGTACTTGCTTAAAGTATTCCCTAATGGTCTACAGTATTATGAAATGTGTTTACTGTATATTTTAATACATTGATGATTGTAGTGAACGATGCTGCAGATAATGTATGTTTCACTGTTCACACTTGGACTTCTGTGCTTCATCAGGTTTTATGACATCAGCTCCAGAAGCTGTCGTCCATCAAATCTTGTGTTTTTGAACCAGTTAACTTGAGTTTTTTAAATAAGACCATGAGTGGCACATTTCCTCTGGCTGACTCTCTGAGCTGGGGTCCCTCTGGGTGTGTTCATGTTGCCACTGATGCTGCAGCAAGTGATGCACAATCACCCCACTCCTCTGGAAAGAGGGTCTACTGGTATTTTACTGCTGTGCACAGGTTCAGTGGACCAGTTACAGCAATGCCCCTCCCACCATTGATTATGTTCAAATTTGTACTTCAGCACCTTACAGAAATGTAGAAAGTACAGATATTTGATGTAAAATGTTGTGAAGTAAAAGTCAAAAGTACTGAAGATTAAAACCACTTAAGTAAAGTACAGATACATGAAAAATGTACTTGAGTACAGTAATAAGTTAAGTTACATCCCAGCACTGGCAGAGGTTTGATAATATTTCCAGTAGACAAAGTGCATTGTGGGAAAGAGACGTCAGTCTGAAGGTGTCCTGACTTCAGTCAGACATTTCTTGTTTCTGTCACCTGAAACAAACATTAGTTTTGATTTGTGCACAGATCATCTCTTTCAGAGTGTGTATTAAAATAAAACAGCAGCATTTTGTTTAACAGATGAGAAGTGTTCAGGTAAAACACAACATGTAGCTTTAAATGTAATAAACATGTAAAATCATGTAAACTCCCCTGTGAGGTAAATAAACTAAAAGAAACACTTTTTAATGAACTGGATAAGGATGATTTGAAACATTTCCTTCTTTTACAAACTCCTATAAAACAAACTGTTTGTGCCTGTTCTACACAGCACGAGTGTGTGAGTCAGAAAGTTGTGATACACAATAATAAAATGTAACTGAGTTATGATGGACACTCAGAGGACCACACAGACCAGGCTGTGGAGGATTTTTCTCTTTACACAGTAGAACCAGCAGATATTTGTCCTTTATTCTAAAGAAACAGCATGTTTGTGCACACTCAGCACAAACTGTTGTGATTTGTGAAGAGATTGTGTGATTTTATGAGCTGTTAGGATAATGAAAACATAAATATTATACTGTAATGTTCTCTGTCAGAACAAGATTCAGGTTATCAGATCAGATCGTCCAAACAAAATAAAACTTTAATCATGGTTGTCAAATAATTTCTCTTCTCTGTTAATCCTTGAGTCGTTTGGTTAATTATGAAGTAAAACAACAAACTGTGTGTTGTTAAAATAAGACACATCATCATCAGCTGCTCAGTATGAACAGGCTGTCAGAAGATGATTTGTTTCATTAAAATTTGAACAGGATTCCTGTTTTTCTCACTCATTCAGCTGTGCAGTTTGAGAGGCTGTCCACTGTGTGGCGCTGTTTCTGACAACATCTGGAGCAGCTGTGGCCTTGTGTGCAGCTGCAGGTTTAACACTGAAGCACAACAGAAAACACAAAGGACCAGGCATTTAAGTTTAGTGCAACAATATTGTGTAACTGTTGGTGGTTGTGTCTTCAGACACTGTGTGTTTTGTACATTTTTGTCTGTTATTAGTGCTCTGTTGTTCTCACCCACATTTAACTTCTTTATTTTTAATTATTTAATTTCTAACATTAAGGCCAAACTACTTCTGGTGGAAAATGAAATCTAAATGGATCTTAATTTCATTTTTACAGCATGTCTTTCTAAAATCTTAAAATATTTGGATGGTCCCTCAACATATGTATTTAGTCAAGAAAAAGGTCAAATCCCCTCTGTTATACACAGAACCAGACACGTTTATTTTTATTTTTATTTCATTTCCTGCTGGAGCTGTCTGATCTCTGAATACTGGATCATAATATTCATTTTAATATAATCATTTAAAATAATGCCCTTTGTTTTTTAATGTTTGCTTTTGTTTGCTCTGTTGAAAGAACAACACATCTATTATTATTATTATTATTATTATTATTATTATTATTATTATTATTATTATTATTATTATTATTATTATTATTATAGAATAATATTAATACTAAGATATTAATTATCACAAATTTATTTTTGATGGTTCTAGTAATGCATCATTTTTATGTTTAATAGAGATTTTAATAGAAATGACACTAAAGTATTGTTAAAAGACACTTCCGGTGTGTGGTTTCAAAATAATAAAGGTGTAGTTTTCATTAATAGCAGGTACAATTTATTCTCTGTAGAAAGTGCACAAATAATGTCACAATAAAATCAGAATACGCTTTAAATATATTGATAAAAACTTAGGGTCCACATTTATAATGAAGAAACATTTTTTGTAATTAAATACTCCGTGATGCTTTTATTCTGAAGCTTCATTTCTGTGTTTCCGGTTCAGTGTTTTGTCTTCACTAGCCTCCGCTGCGGCAGCAGCATCAGTGAGTCAGGTGAGTAAACCGGTGGATTTATAAAGGTTATATCAAATAACATTATATGTATCTGTTATTTAAACATTTATTAATCAGTGTAACAGGAGGGACGCGTCGACAGATTAACATATTTATTATTTTATCCGTTAAAATTGATGGAGTCGTTCCAGATTAGCAACATCGTAATCTGATAGATTCATGGAGATGATGGTAAACTGTTTTAAATACGTTTTTATCAGTTTACAGAAACAACAAATATAAATATAGAAAGATAAAATGTTACCAGTCGGATTCGTGTGTCTGTGTGTGTGTGTGTGTGTGTCTGTGTGTGTGTGTGTGTGTCTGTGTGTGTGTGTGTGTGTGTGTTAATGAGACAGAGGGACTGACGGAGGCTGTAGGAGCAGGAAGGCCTGCAGCATCCATGTGTCCTTCAGCTGAAGGACACATGGATGCTGCATCCTCTGTGTGTGTCTGTGTGTGTGTTGTTATTTATAGATTATCTGACAAATACACTAAAACAGTAATACAGTACATGCAGAGGTACACATGTCCTGATGCATCTCAGTAATCCAGGTAAAAATCAAAAAGAAATAAATAGTATAGGTCCTCTGGACGGGTTCTTCTCTAATGAAACGTTTCGTCTCTCCTCCAAGAGACTTCTTCAGTCTGAGAGTTTCAGGCTAAATTCAGGCTTTTAAGTCCTGCCTCCATGTGACTGATACTCACATCACATGGCTATCATTGACACCTAATTAACACTTATTGTTAACAGGGGGTGGAGTGATACTGGCAATGGCTGCGCTGCCCCCACTGTGGGCATCACTGCACTGTAGACCCTGTGGCCCAGCCTAAACTATCCTTAAGGGCTCTTTTTAAAGGAGACCTATTATATAAAATTCGCTTTTAAAGGTTTTTTTTTTACTCAACTTTGGGTATGTACTTCTTAAAAAACAGTCCTAGGACCAGAAAAATGCACCCAGGGGCATATTTACTGTAAGTAAATGTAATTTTAATGTATATTAACGACAAGTTTTATACTTCCTACATTTTGTCACAAGCCGTACAACAACCCACCAGAACCTGTGTTCAGCCCCTTACCTAACAACCCCCAGGTGAGACTCCTCCTCCTCAGTATAAAAAGTCGTCACCGTTGTTGTTGTGTAATGTGTAGCTCATTACACAACAAGTCTCCAACAGGACAATGGGTAGAGTGTTGGACCAGAGACCAGGGTTAGAGACTGACACAGACACTATTTAATTATTTATTTTCGTTCATTATGAACACGTTTTCTCATGTACCTCTATTGTTTATCTTATTAAAGCCTTGTTAA
>NW_013953258.1:51173-52830 GCF_001266775.1 Austrofundulus limnaeus
GATTTTTGGAGGGCGGAGTTAATGTCAACAGATTTTTGGAGGGCGTTACCAACAGAGCTCATTAACATAAACAGCTCTTCTGAACAGAAGTCAGAGCAGCAGAACTAGAAAATGGGAAATTTTATTATCTGAGAATTATTTTGTGCATTAAACTGAATGAAGATGGTCTGGATAGGCCACAGACATACCATAAACATTTCTACCACCCATAATTGGTCTCCTTTAAGTGTTCATTACTTTTACTTTTATGCTTTAAGTAGTTTTAAAATCAGTACTTTTATACTTTTACTTGAGTAAAAAGCTTGAGTTGATACTTCTACTTCCAAAAAAGTATTTTTAAACCCTCGTATCTGTACTTCTACTTAAGTAATGAATGGTAATACTTGTGACACGTCTGAATGCAGGAGATAGAAAATCATTTGTTTTACTTTATCTTTTACTTTATTCACAGTTGCTGTTACTTTTTGATAAAATCATCATCTTGTTCAGCAAATTCAGTTTTTAGGATTTAATGATTTAACTACTAATAACCAATGTTTGTTTTCATGTTACAGATATTTGAACATGTTAGAGACCTAACAGAGGGTGATGAGGACTGTAGTGTGAAGAGCTTAGATTAGCTCGTTGATCAGAACAGTGCTGTATAAGTACAGTCCATAAACTACAGTATTTATATTTGTGAGTTTCCATTATTCCTCAGTACCTGAGGAAATAAAAGTACACACCAAGCAGACGTTTGGGACTCAGGAAGATAAAAGTGTTTGACTAAGGGGGGTCAGTGGCAGGACCACCAGTGTTTTTAGGGAGACCCTTGCCGTATCCAGACCCCTTTATAGACTAACGTATCAAACAGTAACTGATAAGCTGCTGTGTGGGTTGCATGGGGACTTAGTTGCACAGCACACAGGTTGCAGGTTTGATTCCAGGCTGAGGCTGAAGAACAGCTCCTGTGCTGATGTTGTTTGGTTTGACCTCTTTCTAACATCGTGTTTTTGTCTCTTCATTCAGTTCCTGTAGTTTTGTCTGTGAGGAGGACGTCATCATGGGGGAACTCTTTCGAAGTGAAGAGATGACCTTGGCTCAGCTCTTTCTCCAGTCAGAGGCGGCCTACTGCTGCGTCAGCGAGCTGGGAGAACTGGGCATGGTCCAATTTAGAGACGTAAGTCTGATTGTTTGCTAATATCCTTACAAGACTTATTTAACAAGAACATCATTGTCAGGTGCAGGGCTCTGTGAGTCACATCCTGTTCACAGTTTAAAATAAAATCATTTGGATAAAACCTGAATTTACTGATACCTATACGCAGGGTTCAACAAGATTCATTTTTTGTACCTGCCCTATCGAGCAGGTGACAACAACCTGCCCGACATGAAAAGTTACCTGCCTGAAACAAAAATGTTCAAATTTTGATAAAATAAGAAAAACGTGTACTGTAATTTGTACTACAAAAATATTACCATGGTTATACAGAGGTATATAATATATGACATCTGATTAAACAGATGCAAACATTTTAGACTGAGTTACTAACAGTCAGTTGTTTTATCAAGAACATCTTCAAAACAGTGTTTCCCTTAGAGTCCTGGCCTTGGGGGCGGGGCTTATGAAAACAGAAAGATCAACAGCAGCAGCTTTGTTTTAAATACAATTTAAAGA
>NW_013953258.1:53518-55057 GCF_001266775.1 Austrofundulus limnaeus
TCTCTGTGGGTAACAGTACATTAAAAACATATTTTTATCATCTCTGTGGGTAACAGTACATTAAAAACATATTTTTATCATCTCTGTGGGTAACAGTACATAAAACACATATTTTTATCATCTCTGTGTGTAATAGTACATAAAACACATATTTTTATCATCTCTGTGTGTAATAATACATAAAACACATATTTTTATCATCTCTGTGTGTAATAATACATAAAAAAAACATGTTTTTCCTCTGAAAACACAGGTGTGAAACAAACTACGGTTGTTAAACAAACGACGGTTGTTAAACAAACTACAGTTGATAAACAAACTATGGTTGTTAAACAAACTACGGGTGTGAAACAAACTACGGTTGTTAAACAAAATATGGTTGTTAAACAAACTACGGTTGTTACACAAACTACAGTTGAACAAACTACAGTTGTTAAACAAACTATGGTTAAACAAACTACAGTTGTTAAACAAACTACTGTTGTTAAACAAACTACGGTTGTTAAACTACGGTTGTTAAACAAACTATGGTTGTTAAGCTACGGTTGTTAAACAAACTACTGTTGTTAAACTGCGGGTGTGAAACAAACTACAATTGTTAAACAAACTTCGGTTGTTAAACAAACTTCGGTTGTTAAACAAATTACTGTTGTTAAACAAACTACGCTTGTGAAACAAACTACAGTTGTTAAACAAACTACGGTTGTTAAACGATGGTTGTTAACCAAACTACGGTTGTTAAACAAACTTCGGTTGTTAAACAAACTACAGTTGTTAAACAAACTACGGTTGTTAAACGATGGTTGTTAACCAAACTTCGGTTGTTAACCAAACTACGGTTGTTAAACAAACTACAGTTGTTAAACAAACTACGGTTGTTAAACGATGGTTGTTAACCAAACTACGGTTGTTAAACAAACTACGGTTGTTAAACAAACTACGGTTGTTAAACGATGGTTGTTAACCAAACTACGGTTGTTAAACAAACTACGGTTGTTAAAGCTGCTCTCTGTGAGACGTGCAGCAGGAAGGAGGAGGACATTTTGATGATTTATTCTTTCTTCACGTGTTTTAAAACAACATATTTCTTCATTTATTTTCAGATGATTCTGAATAAATGACCTATAAAAAATAAAATAAATAGTTTACCTGCCCGGTCAGGCAGACATTGGGACACACCCACCTGCCCGACAGTGGGTTTTACCTGCCCCGGGCAGTGTGGCAGTAGGATTTGTTGAACCCTGCCTATATGTAAGTGTAGCCTTTCTGTCCCTGTGGTGGACTGGAGACCAGTCCAGGCGTCCCTGTGATGGACTGGAGACCAGTCCAGGTGTCCCTTTGATGGACTGGAGACCAGTCCAGGTGTCCCTGTGATGGACTGGAGACCAGTCCAGGTGTCCCTGTGATGGACTGGAGACCAGTCCAGGTGTACCTGTGATGGACTGGAGACCAGTCCAGGTGTACCTGTGATGGACTGGAGACCAGTCCAGGTGTACCTGTGATGGACTGCCTGTGATGGACTGGAGACCAGTCCAGGTG
>NW_013953258.1:56612-57756 GCF_001266775.1 Austrofundulus limnaeus
ACTGGAGACCAGTCCAGGTGTCCCTGTGATGGACTGGAGACCAGTCCAGGTGTCCCTGTGATGGACTGGAGACCAGTCCAGGTGTCCCTGTTCTCTCACACAACTGGTGAAAATGGGCACCAGCTCCCTGCAGCTCAAAAAGGGAAAAGCAGTAAAGAAAATGTATAGTTGAACTCATAATTACTGGGTCCTAAATGACTTGCTCTGGTCTTTTTTTGCACAGTTGAATCCAGATGTGAACGTATTCCAGCGTAAGTTTGTGAATGAAGTGAGGAGATGTGAGGAGATGGACAGGAAACTAAGTGAGTACAGTTTAAGCTTTTTTCCACTGGTAAATATGGTAACTGGTTGATTCTTGAGCTCTTCTCTGAACAGGGTTTGTTGAAAAGGAGATCAAAAAAGCCAACATCCCCATGGTGGACACCGGAGAGAACCCAGAAGTACCTTTTCCCAGAGACATGATTGACCTGGAGGTAATCAGAGCTGGAGCAGGTCATGTAGTCCAGTCCTGGAAAATAAAAACATATTTTAACAGATATTTGTCCATATGTGTTATATAATTCCACTGTGTACTTTTCATCTCTGACACTGAGGGTTAGCTGAAAGTGAAAGTGTGGCGGCTCTTCCCTGCAGGCAACGTTTGAGAAGTTGGAGAATGAACTAAAGGAGATCAACACCAACCAGGAAGCTCTGAAGAAGAACTTTCTGGAGCTGAC
Organism: Austrofundulus limnaeus; assembly: GCF_001266775.1. Classification (NCBI taxonomy): domain Eukaryota; kingdom Metazoa; phylum Chordata; class Actinopteri; order Cyprinodontiformes; family Rivulidae; genus Austrofundulus; species Austrofundulus limnaeus. The sequence goes on from NW_013953258.1 coordinate 57,329, forward strand.
TGAGCTCAAACACATCCTGCATCGAACCCAGCAGTTCTTTGATGAGGTTCAAGTGTTTACGTCTCACCTGTAGACTGTCACTTCCTGTGTTTCCATTCACCATGAAAATGTGCAAATTAAAATTTCTAAAATAAATTTACTCAATGGAAACACTTCAATTAAAAAAATTTTACGTTTTTCAACAAAATGTTTTTGCACTAGGATGAGGTGGTTTTTCAGCCGTATCTAAATTGGTGTTTTTCACAAAACTGCAATGGAAACAGTTTTTTCACATCACAGGAGTCACGTGATCAACAACCGTCTGTTTCTACTGGTGAAAAAGACGATGATGAAGAAGATAACAGGAAGTAGAAGTAGTTGTCATGAATCTAGTCTGCTTTCTGCTTAACCATGTCATAGTCATGTCTCCCTGCTCATTGCTTCTGCCC
>NW_013953258.1:58563-62387 GCF_001266775.1 Austrofundulus limnaeus
ATGTTACAACTAATCATAGATCCCTTTAATAACATTTCTTACTCAATGGAAACACTGCAGTTGTGAAACTGTGTTTTTTCAACGTTACCAGAATATCGACAAAGCTTTGCACACATTTGTAATGGAAACACAGCTAGTGGTTTGCAGATCAAAGGTGTCCTTCAGATTTAATACAGTGATGTCATTGCTTCCAGATGGAAGATCCCAACCTGCTGGAGGAGTCCTCAGCTCTGATGGAGGGCAGTGAGGGGGGCCGTGGAGCTCCACTCAGGCTCGGGTAAAACAGAAGCACTGCATCATCCCTCTGCTCATTTTCTGTACATCTACTTCCTGTGTGTGAGGTCAGCCAGGCATGTTTTCAAACTGTATGATGAAGCAGAGTTCTTAAAAACCCATCGAGCACTAGAGGCTGGCCTACAGAGTGAGATTAACAGATTAGCTGCTATGTTAAGCTGAACGCCAACACAGGCTTTGTCTTTGTGAGCAAGTTGCTGAACCATGAAAACAAGTTCTGTCAAAGCTCACAGTCAGCTTAAGAAATCTTTTTGATCTTTTATTTTATTTATTTCATGCACTGTATTGATCCCCTGGTGGGGAAATTAATTCTCCGCATTTTACCCATCACATGTGAACACACAGGTGGAGCAGTTTTATGAGACGTGTAAGATTATTTATATTGTTAGCCTGAAAATTTGACTCAAATGAAGTAAAAATCTGCCAATAGAATAAGAAAAGTGCACCGGTCAGATTCTTGAAATAAGAGAAATTTGAGTCAAATTAAGTGTTTTCAGAATCTTACTAAGTGCAGTTTTCTTACTCCATCAGGCTAACAAGATAATTAATCTCACACGTCTCAAAACATGATCAACTAAAATCACTCGGAGAGTGCAAACCTCAGCCAAGGCCAATTTCCCCATCCTACAGTAGAGTTAATGCACAAAAGCAGAGATGGAAACACATATGCAGAATAAGGTTCGACATAGAGAACATTTAAGCAGGAACTATAAATGGGATTTATTCCCGGTGGAGTCCAACGTGAAAAAAAAAGTCAGAGACTCGTCACCTGACGTTACTCGTCCACAAACTGGTCCTGGATTAAGCTCCAAAGTTTTCATCAGTCAGATTCCACCGTGTAAAACGTCTGTTTTATATAAGTTTTTAACTGACTATCTTTATAAACTGCTGCTTCCTGGTACAGTCGCTGTGGAAGTGACTCCTTTTTTTTAAGGGAGTGTTTGAAGCAAAATACTTTCAGCACAAACAAACACTCCCACAAACTTCAGACCAATCACACAATAAAGTTCTTATGTGGAGTGGGTACCGCACAAGGTTGATTAGCTGTTCTCACTGTCCGGTACCAGTCCGGTGTAACACTGGTACCAGCTTCGGCTGGACTGAAGCAGGACCCTCCTTCCGCTGTCGGTGTCTTCTGTTATTCACGTAACGTGAAGAGAATCACTTTTGTTTCTCTACGTCTCCAGACAGCAGTAACATCAACATTACTAGTTGACAACAGAATAATCACAACTTTCCTGATAGTGGACATCCTGGGAGGTGTAGTCCCAGTGAGTTTATAACTTCTACTTCCTGTTTCCTACAGGCATGCGTCTGATGTAATGACACTTTGGGTAGCCTGGCTTATTCGCTCGAATAAAAAAAAATTCCTGGATCCGCGTTGTGATCCGGAACATCACCAACACTTCATGGTGTGTTCCTTTGACCAGTACCCACATGTGGTAAAAATTACATGACAATCTGTCCACAAGTGTTTGAGTAATGCTGTCCACAGACAGACAGAAAACATTACCTCCTCCCTTGACGAAGGTAAGATTTTATTGTGGAGGAGTTGAAGCCAAATGACACCATTGCTGTCTGAGTGCTTTTATTTTAAAAAGGCCCAGGAAGTCAGGAACTTCAGAGTAAGCACACAGTAGTTTGCTCATAGTCCTGTTAGAAAAGGTTTATGTGAAGAAGAGGCAGATGAAGCTACAAGAACAACATGATGTGATTTTCATCAAGCAGCCACATCAGTGAGATCCAGTTCCTGGGTACTGAGGCCTGATTTCATTTAGTTCTTGGGTTTTAAGAGTTTGTGTGTCTGGTCGGAGCAGGTTTGTGGCTGGAGTCATCAGCAGAGAGAGGATTCCCACCTTTGAGCGGATGCTGTGGAGGGTGTGTCGGGGTAACGTCTTCTTACGAAAGGCAGAGATTGAAGACCCTCTGGAGGACCCCACTACGGTCAGCACCAAACCAAAAGTAGTTCTGAGTGGTAGTGGAACAAGAATTAAACAAGGTGTTGATTGTTATGCCTCTGCCTGCCTCAGACATGTCTGCCTTTGAGCAGGACTTTGTGCAGATGTCAGCGTGAGCATGTGTGCACAAACCATGCACTGGAGATTTTATCAGTGGAAACCAGGTGTTTTATTTGTATTGTTGAGGAATTAGAAGAAAATGCCAGTTTTATATTACCAATCATCATAAATGACCTTGACTGTTTTAAATAGGAAATTAAATTTTATTTGAAAAGAAATAAAATGATTATACAGTGTGATAATCTCTGTATATTTAAAGAGATATTTTAACTATTTTGAGTAAGAGTTTGTTCCAAGTTTATGAACAAGCAATATCTTACCTGTTTGATGGAGCCAATTGTGAGTCTAAACAAAGGCAAGACAAAAGTGGATTACTGTCATCTTCAAATGACGTTAATGTGGGGAGTGATGGTGGTAATTTATCATATTGTGTCATTGTTATTACTTCATAAAAGTTTAAATTCTTAAAGTTTGTTTGTCATATTCTTTCTGTACTGATCTCCTGAAATGTTCTGAAATGCCTCGATATATTACTGTACTTGATTTTTAACATACTAACAACATGTGTTGTTGTTTTTATAACAGGGGGACCAAGTCCACAAATCGGTTTTCATCATCTTTTTCCAAGGGGACCAGCTGAAGAACAGGGTGAAGAAGATCTGTGAGGGGTTGGTGTCAACTCATGAGCCATCTGCCTCTTCTGTTTACACTCTGGATTATTATTAGTGTTAGATTATCACTAATCTGTGTGTTAGAGTGTAGTTTGTGTGTTAACATGAAGTTTGTGTATTAACATGTGGTTCTAGAAGTTAATGTGTAGTTTGTGTGTTAACATGTAGTTTGTGTATTAACATGTGGTTTTAGGTGTTAACATGTAGTTTGTGTGTTAACATGTGGTTTTAGAAGTTAATGTGTAGTTTGTGTGTTAACATGTAGTTTGTGTATTAACATGTAGTTTGTGTGTTAACATGTGGTTTTAGAAATTAATGTGTAGTTTGTGTGTTAACATGTAGTTTGTGTATTAACATGTGGTTTTAGAAATTAATGTGTAGTTTGTGTGTTAACATGAAGTTTGTGTATTAACATGTGGTTTTAGAAATTAATGTGTAGTTTGTGTGTTAACATGTAGTTTGTGTGTTAACATGTGGTTTTAGAAGTTAATGTGTAGTTTGTGTGTTAACATATAATTTCTGTGTTAACATGTAGTTTGTGTATTAACATGTGGTTTTAGGTGTTAACATGTAGTTTGTGTGTTAACATGCAGTTTGTGTGTGATCATGTAGTTTTAGGTTTTAACACGTGGTTCGTGTGCTATCATGTGGTTTTAGGTGTTAACATGTAGTTTGTGTGTTAACATGTAGTTTGTGAGTTAACATGTGGTTTTAGAAGTTAATGTGTAGTTTTTGTGTTAACATATACAGTGGTTTGCAAAAGTATTCATACCCCTTGAACTTTTCCATATTTTGTCACATTACAACCACAAACATAAATATATTTCACTGGAATTTAATG
>NW_013953258.1:63828-65323 GCF_001266775.1 Austrofundulus limnaeus
CATTAAATTCCAGTGAAATATATTTATGTTTGTGGTTGTAATGTGACAAAATATGGAAAAGTTCAAGGGGTATGAATACTTTTGCAAACCACTGTAATTTCTGGGTTAACATGTAGTTTTAAGAGTTAAAGTGTAGTTTGTGTGTTAACATATAGTTTGTGTGTTAACATGTAGTTTTAGGAGTTAATGTGTAGTTTGTGTGTTAACATATAATTTATGTGTTAACATGTAGTTTTAGGAGTTAAAGTGTAGTTTGTGTGTTAACATAATTTGTGTTAACATGTGGTTTTAGAAGTTATTGTGTAGTTTGTGTGTTACCATATAATTTCTGGGTTAACATGTAGTTTTAAGAGTTAAAGTGTAGTTTGTGTGTTAACATATAATTTGTGTGTTAACATATAGTTTTATGAGTTAAAGTGTAGTTTGTGTGTTAACATGTAATTTGTGTGTTAACATATAGTTTTAGGAGTTAAAGTGTAGTTTGTGTGTTAACGTATAATTTGTGTGTTAATGTTTTAGAAGTTAAAGTGTAGTTTGTGTGTTACCATATAATTTCTGGGTTAACAAGTAGTTTTAAGAGTTAAAGTGTAGTTTGTGTTTTAATAATGTGTAGTTTTTGTGTTTAAGTGTAGTTTGGGCAATAATGTAGATGTATGTGTTAATGTTTAGTTTGTGTGTTAATATAATTTGTGTGTTAACATGTGGTACAGAAGTTAAAGGGTAGTTTGTGTGTTAAAGTGTAGTTTGGGCAATAATGTACAGTAGATTTATGTGTTAATGTTTAGTTTGTGTGTTAACATAATCTGTGTGTTAACATGTGGTACAGAAGTTAAAGTGTAGTTTGTGTGTTAACATAAAGTTTGTGTGTTAACATGTAGTTTTTGACACTCAGTTCATGTCTGTAGGTTTCGTGCCTCTCTCTATCCGTGTCCTGAAACTCCACAGGAGAGGAAGGAGATGCTCGCTGGTGTTAACAGCCGCATTGATGACCTGCAGATGGTAGGTTCAAAATTATTTTCATTCATCACTTGATGGTTTTTGCTGTAATCTAATCCAGAAAATTCATTTTAAAGCCTTTTAAAACTCCTCCATAGGAACAAATAAATACTGTATATACAACACAGTAAAATACAGTAAAAACACTCAATAAAAGATGAAACCAGGGTTCAACAAGATTCATTTTTTGTACCTGCCCTGTCGGGCAGGCGACAACAAATGTTACCTGCCCGAAACAAAAATGTTCAAATTTTGATAAAATAAGAAAAACGTGTACTGTACTTTGTACTACAAAAATATTACCATGGTTATACAGAGGTATATAATATATGACATCTGATTAAACAGATGCAAACATTTTAGACTGAGTTACGAACAGTCAGTTGTTTTATCAAGAACATCTTCAAAACAGTGTTTCCCTTAGAGTCCTGGCCTTGGGGGCGGGGCTTATGAAAACAGAATGATCAACAGCAGCAGCTTTATTTTAAATACAATTTAC
>NW_013953258.1:67106-68730 GCF_001266775.1 Austrofundulus limnaeus
GTTGTTGAACAAACTACGGTTGTTGAACAAACTACGGTTGTTGAACAAACTACAGTTGTTAAACTACGGTTGTTAAACTACAGTTGTTGAACAAACTACGGTTGTTGAACAAACTACAGTTGTTAAACTACGGTTGTTAAACTACAGTTGTTGAACAAACTACGGTTGTTGAACAAACTACGGTTGTTGAACAAACTACGATTGTTGAACAAACTACAGTTGTTGAACAAACTACGGTTGTTGAACAAACTACGGTTGTTGAACAAACTACGGTTGTTAAACAAACTACGGTTGTTAAACAAACTACGGTTGTTAAACAACTATGGTTGTTAAACAAACTACATTTGTTAAACAAACTACGGTTGTTAAACAAACTACGGTTGTTAAATAAACTACGGTTGTTAAACAAAGTAAGGTTGTTAAACAAACTACGGTTGTTAAATAAACTATGGTTGTTAAACAAACTACGGTTGTTAAATAAACTACGGTTGTTAAACAAACTACGGTTGTTAAACAAACTACAGTTGTTGAACAAACTACAGTTGTTGAACAAACTACGGTTGTTAAAGCTCCTCTCTGTGAGACGTGCAGCAGGAGGGAGGAGGAAGTGATCATGTGACACAACAACATGTCGTGGAGGGAGGAGGACATTTTGATGATTTATTCTCTCTTTACATGTTTTAAAACAACATATTTCTTCATTTATTTTCAGAATATTCTGAATAAATGACCTATAAAAAATAAATAAATTGTTTACCTGCCCGGTCAGGCAGACATTGGGACACACCCACCTGCCCGACAGTGAGTTTTACCTGCCCCGGGCAGTGGGGCAGTAGGATTTGTTGAACCCTGGATGAAACACATAAAAACCAAGAACAAACTGACAGAAAACATAAAACAACATCCTGAGATAAAACAAATCCAGTGAATCAAAGTGGATTTTAAGAGATGATTAAAAAGCAGCTAATGAGGAGGAGGTGTTCCAACACAGCAGTAGCTCCAACCTCCTCTGAGTTTACACCTGGTTAGGGACATGAAGGAGGAGCTGATCAGCACATCTGACACATCAGTAAGGTATGTATGGATGTAAAGCTCAGGAAGGTAGGGAGGGGCAAGATTGTTCAGTGATTTAAAAAATAATAGTTTTAAATGGATTCTAAAATGTTTTGGTGACCAATGCAGGGATTTAAAAACTGGTGTAATGTGATCAAATCACCTTATATCAGCCTATATAAAGACCTGCTGATACCTCCAACCAGCTGCTTCATGGTGCAAACCTTAGTTTAAAATCTAACTACAACCAGTTTACAACAGGATCATAGTGTAGGAACGTTTTTCTGACTGAAACTTAGTGAAACACTTGTGTTTTGTTGTAGCACAGCTCTTACTGACACAGTTCTGCTGAAACTCTGCCTCACTGAAACGTCCCAAAGTAGAAAATATTTAGTTTTCCAGTTTCAATAAACACATTCACAGTTGTGTTTGTCTGGTGTCGACTCTTTAGTAAACATGTCTTCCATCGGAGCACCTCTAAGTGTGTCTTCTGTTTTAAAGCTGAGTATGATGAAGCTGTTGCTCTGTGTGTGTGTGTGTGTGTGTGTGTGTGTGTGTGTGTGTGTGTGTG
>NW_013953258.1:68988-72006 GCF_001266775.1 Austrofundulus limnaeus
GTGTGTGTGTGTGTGTGTGTGTGTGTGTGTGTGTGTGTGTGTGTGTTTAACACTGTGTGCAGCCTCTTGTACACACAGCTGTGCCTGAAGTTGTTACGTATTAATGCTGCAGGTCCTGAACCAAACGGAGGACCACCGCCAGCGAGTGCTCCAGGCCGCCTCCAGGACCATGAGGGTCTGGTTCATCAAGGTGAGGAAGATGAAGGCCATCTACCACACACTCAACCTGTGCAACATTGACGTGACTCAGAAGTGTCTGATTGCTGAGGTGTGGTGTCCCGTCTCAGACCTCGACTCCATCCAGTTTGCTCTGCGCCGAGGAACGGTGAGACGTCTGCTTCTGTCTTTTACTGAGCCGTAGCTGCACAGAAACTGGGAAAGATGGCTCATTTACAGTTATTTTTAATCAACTTGTCTGGGTTTATTTGTTATCTCTGCCTTGTGCCACTGACATGGAAGCAGTAGTGAGCTTCTCTTTGATCTGTTCTTGTGATGCGGTCACATAACATTTCATCATCTGCACTTTCACTTTGTTTCCACCACTCAGCTGGTTCCCAGTGAGAGTAAGTGTCGGTGCATTAGTGCTGACAGTAAGAGCAGTTTAACATTACCCCAGCCCACAACTGAAACACTGTGTTTGACAGGAGAGAAGTGGCTCCACGGTGCCTTCAATCCTGAACAGGATGCAGACCAAGCAGACTCCACCTACCTTCAACAAGACCAACAAGTTCACATCAGGCTTCCAGAACATCGTTGACGCCTACGGGATTGGAAACTATCGGGAAATAAATCCAGGTTTCGTTTGTTTTGCACCTCTATGTATCCTGAGTTTAAAACCAAACAGGTTCACACTGCAGGTCATAAAGCTCAAGTTCAGTTTTCTGCTTATACTGAATTTTTTTGAAGTTTGTTGATAATCTAACTTAAAGTACATGTAAATTATAAACTTTTTAGCTCAACTAACTTTTTCAAGGGGTCCAGGTTTGCTTATTTTTTGGCAGTAACAGACTCTCCTGCAGCTTAGTGATGTCAGATGGAATGCAACACGAGTGATCACTTTGAAAAAACATCAGAAATGGATCTGATTTAGAACCACACACTGAAAAAACCTGGGTCGGATTTGAAAAAATCTGATTTGTCACATTCAGACTGTCATTAAAAATCTGATTTGTCACATTCAGACTGTCATTAAAAATCTGATTTGTCACATTCAGACTGTCATTAAAAATCTGATTTGGGTCACTTTTGCCTTCATTGGGTGTGTTTCCATTGACCATGAAAATACGCAAATTAGAATTTCTAAAATAAATTTGCTCAATGGAAACACGTCAATTTAGAAAAAAATTACATTTTCGACAAAATGTTTTTGCACTAGGATGAGGTGGTTTTTCAGCCGTATCTAAATTGGTGTTTTTCACAAAACTGCAATGGAAACAGTTTTTTCACATCACAGGAGTCACGTGATCAACAACCRKCTGTTTCTACTGGTGAAAAAGACGATGATGAAGAAGATAACAGGAAGTAGAAGTAGTAGTAATATCACAGAAGTAGTATAAATTAGTAAACTCACCGACTACAATTTCCCAAAAACACAGCATACGTAGCTGCTCCCAAGTAGGGACTTGTCTCTGGAAAGCCTCGATAAAAGACGCCGACGTCAGCTGTGTTATAAGAAGATGGAAGTATTTGGGAACAACAACAACTCAGCCACTCAGTGGTAGGCCACGTAAACGTACAGAGCGGGGTCAGAGGATGCTGAAGCACAGAGTGCAAAGAGGTCATCACTGGACTCTAGAGCAGTGGAGGTGTGTTCTCTGGAGTGACATCACATTTCTCCATCTGGTAATCTGATGGATGAGTCTGGGTTTGGTGGTTGCCAGGAGAACAGCACTTGTTTGACTGGATTGTGCCAAGTGTAAAGTTTGGTGGAGGGGGAGTTGGGGGGCAGAGCCTTATCGACATGATCCAGCCAGGAAGAATTTAGTCAACAACTCAAGGCCGTTGTCGGGGAGAGCCAGATTCTGTAATCAGTTGTTTTGGGAACAGAAAGAGACAGGCAGATGATGACAATTTTCCATCTGCTTTAGAGTTCTGCTGGTACATCTCAAGGTGGTGAATCCAATCAGACAAATAATGTGAACAAATTCCACCGAGCTGATCTATCAGCTTCTCCAAGATCAATTCCACTGGCCAGCAAAGTCCTGGGACCACAGCTGACCCGCGACCCCCAATACTTTTGGCAATGTAGTGTAAAAGCAGATGAAAATATTCTATTCTAACCAGAATGGAGATGATAAAAGTAAATTTTCAAATGAGACCCAGCTGACTGACTTTGGTGTAAAAACAATAAATCATATTAGATATGTTGGAGACAGTTATTTTGAGCCTAGCAGTATTAATGTTAACCAGAACAAACGGGATTAGATGAGTTGTTGAATGTTTGCACTGATATTTTTATGATCATGGAAATTTGCATAATATTTAAATGTACTATTTGCAGACAGCTCAATTTAGACATACCATATTTATTCAATTATAATACAGTACGTAAAATTTAATCCATAAAATCATCCATAAAGTTGGGGGGTAGTACTATGCTCGGATAAATATTTTTACTTATGTATTTTAACTGAAATATCGGCTTCATTCACAAAATGCATGAGTCCAGAAATGAGACCGTGTCGTAAAAAGCAGCTAAAGCCAGCTCACCTCTGACACTCCTCTGTGCTTCAGAGTGAGATAATAACAGATCCAGGCAGGAGACATGATGTGAATAAAGGGTTAAAAATCAGTCCTGCAGCTCAGTAATGATAACAAACTAATGACATTAGCGTGTGACTGAGCTGCTCCTGGAACAACAACAAACATGTTCATCTGTAATGGCTGCCGTCTACCGGTGTTCTGAAAAAGTTTTTATCCCTGAAAAGCGTTTCCCCACCAGAGGGGGCGCTCACGAGTAGGAAGTAATCTGCTTTTCCCCCACAAGATGGTCCAAATCTCATGTGAAGTCTCTGACTT
>NW_013953258.1:72091-78894 GCF_001266775.1 Austrofundulus limnaeus
ATTTTACTGATATGTATAAAGACTGCAAAGGCTGAAAAATCTTGAAGTCTGGATGAAATTGGAGGTAGTTTGAGGATTAAATTTTTTATGCTTGTTAAGCTAAAGGGGGGGTCGTATTACATGAAATCATATTATACTGTGTAATAAATACAGTATTTGCAGACAGCTCAATTTAGACTTAAATAAAAAAGTTGTGTTTGTTTTGACCATTTGAGCTGTGACACTTTTGCTTCCTGTTACCTGTCGCAGCTCCGTACACCATCATCACCTTTCCCTTCCTGTTTGCCGTGATGTTTGGCGATATGGGTCACGGTATTCTGATGACCTCTGCCGCCCTCTACCTGGTCCTCCGTGAGACCCGCATCCTGGCTCAGAAGAGTGACAACGAGGTTGTGTTTGTCACGAACACAGAATGATTCAGACGCTCAGCACACACATTGTAAACTGACCCATGAAGACGTTTCTCTCTGCAGATTTTCAACATGATTTTTGCTGGGCGCTACATCGTCCTCCTGATGGGGATCTTCTCGGTCTACACTGGCATCATTTACAACGACTGCTTCTCCAAGTCCCTGAACATGTTTGGTTCTGGTTGGAGTGTCAGGCCAATGTTCGGTTCCAAAGGAGCCAATTGGTCGTAAGTCAGTCGTCCCTCTGCTTTCCTGAAATCCTCCATGTGATGACATCGTTTCAGCCTGAGATCCACATGTTACCAGTAAACCGTTGTAAACAGGCAGATACATCCTCATGTTCTAAAACAAATGTTTTCCCTCCACATCCTGCAGGATCCAGAACCAGGGTCAGAGTTCAGTCCACGCATTAACTCACTGTTGATCTGTCCCAGGTTTGAGGCGCTCGAAGCAAATCCAGTTCTACAGTTGGACCCTGCTGTTCCTGGTGTCTTCAACGGACCATATCCTCTTGGAATTGATCCGGTAAAATGTGCCCACTCGCTACAATACGTAAATAAAGTTTAAAGTTTAGTCCACACAGGTTGGACTTGAAAGGTTTCCAGATGGAGACATTCTAACTCTACTCTAAGATGACAAACAAATAATCCAGAACCACTGTATGTTGTGTTCAGATGAGAACAAACATGGAGCTGTCACATCTTTGTCCTGCTGTCTCTACAGATCTGGAACGTGGCCACCAACAAGCTGACTTTCCTCAACTCCTTCAAGATGAAGATGTCAGTGATCCTCGGGGTCATCCACATGCTGTTTGGAGTTTCCCTCAGCCTCTTCAACCACCTGTACGTTCCATTAATGTCTGACAGCTTTCCTCTTATATTTGTCTTTACATGATGAAACAAAGGAGCCCTGCAGCCCATGAGTTATCAGCTTCTTCTTCTTCTTCTTCTTCTTCTTCTTCTTCTTCTTCAGGTATTTCAAGAAGCCTTTGAACATCTTCCTGAGCTTCATCCCAGAGATCGTCTTCATGTCCAGCCTGTTTGGATACCTCATCCTGCTGGTCTTCTACAAGTGGACAGCCTATGATGCTTTCACATCTAAAGATGCTCCCAGTTTACTCATCCACTTCATCAACATGTGTCTGTTTAACTACAACGACCCGACAAACAAACCTCTCTACAGGGGACAGGTGCTGCTTCACACACGTCTGTCAGACAGCAAGCTTTAAAGCTTCTGTGGGAAGGTTTTCATATGATGGTGTTACCTGTTGGAAGTGCTTCAGCCGTTAAAATAACTGCAGTTTATACAGCAAAAACACCTGTGTTAGTTTAACACCCACAGTGTTAGTTTAACACCCACAGTGTTAGTTTAACACCCACAGTGTTAATTTAAACACCCACAGTGTTAATTTAACACCCACAGTGTTAATTTAACACCCACAGTGTTAATTTAACACCCACAGTGTTAATTTAAACACCCACAGTGTTAATTTAACACCCACAGTGTTAATTTAACACCCACAGTGTTAGTTTAACACCCACAGTGTTAATTTCAACACCAACAGTGTTAATTTAAACACCCACAGTGTTAATTTAAACACCAACAGTGTTAATTTAACACCCACAGTGTTAATTTAACACCCACAGTGTTAATTTAACACCCACAAAGTTTCTATGTGTCCACACTCGCTGGTGTTAAAATAACATTTGTGAAAGTGTTAAATTTTAACACCCATTTTATTTGTTAATTTAACACCAACCAGTCTTTAATATTCAACAATTCTTGGTGTCACATTAACATAAATAAAGTGTTTGTGTTAAAATATAGTGTTAAAAGTAACACCAGCCAGTGTTTAATATTCAACAATACTGGGTGTTATATTAACATTTCAACAGTGTTAAAGGTAACACCAGTGTATTATTATTATTATTAACAAAAGAAATTGTGGTGTTAGAATGGTTTACAGACATTACAAGGTGTTTAAACAACATATATTTGAGAGTATTAATTCAACACTCAGAGTTAATATCAAACCTTTGTTGCATTAACACTACTCAGTAGAAAAGTGTAATGGAGTCACCCTTCACACACCAGGACAGACTCACTCATGGTGTCGATTTTTGGCCAATAACATAAACTTAAAGTTGAACAACTTGATCAAACTGAACAAGAAAACAAACCAGAACAACTAATTTTACTCTCATAAACTTCTTTAATAGTCATAAACATTCAAAAACATCATTTCTGCAAGATTTCTCAGCAAGGAATGCTGGGTAAATACTGCTCTGTCTGACATGAGGTGGAAGAGGGCGGGGCTTTTCCTTTCAACACTGCTTGGTGTTAAATAACAACACTGTTAAGTGCTGTGGGCGGGGCTTATTTAACACTGTCCAGTGTTGAGACAACACTGATGAAATCAACACTGATTTAATACCAACACTGAGTTTACTTAAAAAGTGTTAAAATAACACTAGGGGGTGTTAAATCAACACCCAAAAGTTTAACACTGAAATTTTAACACTCCTGTTTTTGCTGAACTTTTTTTTTTCCTGGTCAGTTACACCCAACCTAACTGTGCTCAGTAACCAGGCTGTTTTTATTACTACAACCTAATAATAATAATTCATTTATTCATTTCATACATTCAAAGTGTGCAGCAACATGTTTCCTACATGAAGTACGATGTGATCTAATGAGAAACACACAGGTAGAAGGGAAAATAAAACTTTACACAGTTCATATTCTGTCCTAAAACACCTACAGAAGCCTGGAATTAGATTAGATTATTGTTCAGATCTGGAGAAGTATGGAAAAATAAAAACAGGGTCAGGACAATCATTTTTCAGAACTTTATAAAAGTTTACATTTTTAAAAGTTGCTCAAACAACCTGGAGATTTTTCACCAGTTCAATTACTGCAAATAAGAACAGTTTTAGTTTATTTGTCAATAGATTTCTCAATACATTCTGAAGTCATCAAAGAAATTTAGATTTAAACCTGTTTAACAGATGATCTAAATCAGGAAAACTAAACAGGAACATGACAAAAAAACAGATTTTTGTTAGAAATTCATTTTGATAGAAAGTTGTGAGATTCTGATCCAAAATCTACAGAGCCCACACTATAATATGATGTGGTCACCACATAGCTAATTCTTGTTGTCATTTCCATGCACACTGTATTTTTGATGTTAATGTTTCATTTGAGTTTTTTCATCTTGGAGTTAAGAAAGTCTTCAGAGTTCAGTGGACCTCATCCAAGAACATGTTCGTATTTTTATCCTAAATTTCTCTTACTTTTGTTCGTATGAAGGGTTCGTACGAACATGTCACGTCAGATTCAACAAACTCTTCTATCTTCAGGAAAAGTGCGTAAATGAGCTGTGTAAACATGATGACTGCCACATGTATGTATTCAGGTGCTCGTGCACGGGGAGAGGTGATTAGCATAGTCTAGCACCCTAAAAACACTTTTCCTGCCCCACACACCAGGAAGTGGCCAGTCCTGCTCTCAGAGATCCAGAAAACAAACTGTCATTTTAGCAGCGTCAGCTGTGGAACTAAAGGAGCAGCTAAAGCTGAGGAATGAAATGATGACTGCTGTTACAGTCACAGAAACAAAAACCTACATCAAAGTCATCTCTCTCTAGTCCTGCTCCAGGTTTCATTTGGACAAACGTTTTTGATTCATGTGCACACAACTATGGTAAATAATTTTCATTTATTCAGAAGATCGATGTGCCTGTCACGCCCCCCGCCCCCCCATCTTCCCAGCATCACAAGTGATAGATGCAGTTCTGAGAAGATAATTTTGAAATAGCTGATGTGCTGAATAAATCTCAATAAAATGAAAATAACAACTATGTTTGAATAAAGCTCGATATAAACTGAGACAAATTAAACTTCAATTAATGCATAATTTAAGATGGTTTGTAGTTTGAGATCTTCATATTAATATTGTTGTGTTATACAACTGCATTAATAGCCAATTTATTTTAATTTAACCAGTGTATGTCGTTAGTTTACATTATTACATTTAAAATTATAATTCAAACAGAACAACCTACTGTCAGCATAATTATGGAGTGTGATTTATTTTCAACTCTAAACATCAGCGTCACATTATGAGATAATTAACATGCAGCCAGCAGCAGGAGCAGCATTATGTTCCTGCTGGTGTAATGTATGTTTAAGTTGCTGTCTGCAGCTGGTAAGATGTTGATTGTTCATAACCTTTCTACAGAACCACACTTAACCTGAAGGATTAGTTTAGATTTGATCAGCGATCAGTACAAAGTAATCTTCATTTATTTTGTGTCAACATTGTGTCAGATCTTTGTGCTGCTGTACTTTTATGTACACATATTTGTATGTAAATGTGTAGCAGTGTGTATAGGACACGTGTTTTGTGGAGGTGTGATGGAGTTGTCAGCTATAATAACATGTGTAATCACACAGTTAACCAGCAGCAGCATGTTAACTCGTCTCTGTTCTGCTCTGTAGATGGGGATCCAGGTTCTGCTGGTGCTGGTTGCTCTGGCATGTATTCCCTGTATGCTGATAGTGAAAACCCTGGTGCTGCGGCGCCAGCACCTGTGGAAAACCCATCTGGTATGTGCTTCCTGTCCCGGCTGCTTCTGCTCCGCCTTTGATTTAACCTTTTTTTCCCTGTTCTGTCATTTATTTCATCGTTCATCACATCGTCTGATTTGATTGGTTGTTTCAAATGAAAAATACCTAAAACTGCTGTGAAAAAATAAATTTACCTGCTTCATTCATCAAGCAAATGTTAGCCCTTAGAGTTTAATCTGAAAACTTCAGTCCCATTAGTCTAAAACCTTCATTTATTCAAAGATTTAACAAGTTACAAATAGATTTTCTTTTGGTTCAATTATCTGGCTTCAACTTTGCAGCTACTTTTCAAGAAAAGAGAAAGAAGAGATTATTTCTGATTATTTATGGTGATTTATTGTTTAATTGGTTTTTATTTGTTAAAAGACTGTTTAAAATAACTCATATTGGGACAATATAAATTCCAGTTATAGAACAACATTTAGGCAGTGGCTGATTTTTGTCACTTTTTAACTTTCTGTTGTGTGAGAATTAAAATGAAAGTTGTTGTAACTCTAACCTGAGTTGTTCTACAGTTTCAGGTCTGTAGTGTAGTTCAGCTTTTAAAACTGAGGGTTGTGTAGAAAAGTTATGATCAACAATATCCGACCTGCTGGATATAACTGAGTTACTTCATTTTTGAGTTTCATTCTGACTGGACTGACGAGCTAATGGCTCGTCTGAGACCCTCCATCTTAAAACAACCCCACTTTAATTTCAGGCGTTTTGTAGCAGTTCTTACAGCATCCTGTAAAACCTGCTAAGATAGTAGGTGAAGGTAAGAGTGGAAAAACATTTTTGTGTCCAGAAAAAAAAGCAAACATGCAAATTATTTATTTCCACATTAAGTTCACATTAAATGCTGACATAAAACACAACAGAACCTTTACAAGTCCTATTTTCTCTCAACTTAAAACAAAATCAAATCATATTTTAAGAAAGATAACCATAAAACATGCAGTTTTTTCCCGTCATCCTTCCTATGAGCTGTTAAAGGTTTTTTATTGCTGCTCCTCCACAGCACCTGGTACTCACAGGTGGTTCCATCCCAGCACCAACCAGGTCCAGTCCTGTTAGCAGCAGAGCTCAGACATGTCCAGGATGTAATGTAAACACAACTTTTCATTAATATAAAACTTCTCACCACCTCTGATGTAATTTACTGCTGAACACTGAAGATGTCAGTGAAACAGTTTGTTAATCAGAGCTAAGGCTTGTTGTAGGACCAGGGATGGGAATTTGCACCCTCCACCATGTGTAATGAACTGATTAAAAACAGGCGTTCAAATCACGACCTTTTTCAAAAACTCTGTTTTTATTTTGCATTTCAGAGCCTGTAGTTGTTAAAAACATTAAAAACATTAAACAGCCATCTTCCAACACACTCTGTAGCTAGAAGTAAATTCTCAACTGTTTTTGACAGTTATCTGATTATGTTTTTTTCTGATTCAATTTTTTAAAACTAAATTAGGTATTTGTGCTTGAATCATAGACAAATATCTTAAAGGAGACCAATTATGGGTGGTAGAAATGTTTATGGTATGTCTGTGGACTATCCAGACCATGTTCATTCAATTTATTGCACAAAATAATTCTCAGATAATAAAATTTCCCATTTTCTAGTTCTGCTGCTCTGACTTCTGTTCAGAAGAGCTGTTTATGTTAATGAGCTCTGTTGGTAACGCCCTCCAAAAATCTGTTGACATTAACTCCGCCCTCCAAAAATCTGTTGACATTAACTCCGCCCTCCAAAGCCAGCATTTACGTTAGCATGGCTAATAAT
>NW_013953258.1:79454-85698 GCF_001266775.1 Austrofundulus limnaeus
ATCCAGCTGAATCCTGTTTATTCGGACATACCATATTAAAACACGTATTTCTTACAGGTCAATTAGTTCTTCAAATGATATCTTTAAGTTAATTTTATAGTTTTGTGATATTAATAATGCTAATGTATTGATATTTTTCTAGTTTTGATTTAAGTTTGCTTGTTTAGCGTCGTCACAGTTGCTAGGTGACATGACGTACGCCGGGGTAAGGAGGGGAGGCTAGACCGTCCAAATTCACAGCCTCTTTTTTTCCGGTCTTCCCGGTCTACCAAGGACCCGGCCCGCCGAGACCGGGCAGTCTGGGTCCTCTGGAGGACCCGTCCTGTCGTTTTGGACACAGCCATTAACTCCGCCCTCCAAAAATCTGTTGACATTAACTCCGCCCTACAAAAATCTGTTGACATTAACTCCGCCCTCCAAAAATCTGTTGACATTAACTCCGCCCTCCAAAGCCAGCGTTTACGTTAGCATGGCTAATAATAGCAGAAGCTCCGTTGTACAACCATATGAGACCCTGAGGCAGAGTCGTGGTCCCAGCTTCTTCTTTTTCTCTCCCTCCTCTGCTCTGCGCTCACTCTGCATGCTGTTACCAGAGCAGGGAGCAGCAGCGGTCAAAATACCTCAGAAACTAGAACAAATAGGCTTTAACAAGGCTTTAATAAGATAAACAATAGAGGTACATGAGAAAATGTGTTCATAATGAATGAAAATAAATAATTAAATAGTGTCTGTGTCTGTCTCAAACCCTGGTCTCTGGTCCAACACTCTACCCATTGTCCTGTTGGAGACTTGTTGTGAACAGAGCTACACATTACACAACAACACTGTGACGACTTTTTATACTGGGTTGTCGTACGACTTGTGACATCACAAAATGATGGAAGTATAAAACTTGTCGTTAATACACATTAAAAATACATTTACTTACAGTAAATATGCCCCTGGGTGCATTTTTTGGTCCTAGGACTGTTTTTTAAGAAGTACATACCCAAAGATGAGTAAAAAAACCTTTAAAAGTGAATTTTGTATAACAGGTCCCCTTTAAAATTTATTTTAGATCAACTCAAATTCCCTCAAATTTACACAGAGAAGTTGTTCTTCCTGAAACTGAAGAACCTGTGAATTTCCTCATAACTTTTGTTATGAGAAGAGTACGTTGTACACCGACACATTTTTGGCTAAGTGTTTGTGTTTCCTGAAAAACTTAATAAAATCCTTTTGTGAATGTGAGGAATGTAACATAAAGGAAATGTTTGGACGCTCCTGCAGGCTGCTGCTGCATCAAACACTCTACATATGTTTGTACATAAAACATTTTTACATAATTAACTACATCATGTGAAACAGATGAGTGTAAAGCTTTATAAAACACTGGTTGCTATGGAAACTGTAAACTGGAGTTGTTTTGAAAACAGCAACACTAAGGCTGTGTCCAAAACGACAGGACGGGTCCTCCGGAGGACCCAGACTCCCCGGTCTCGGCGGGCCGGGTCCTTGGTAGACCGGGAAGACCGGAAAAAAAGAGGATGTGGATTTGGACGGTCTAGCCTCCCCTCCTTACCCCGGCGTACGTCTTGTCACCTAGCAACTGTGACGACGCTAAACAAGCAAACTTAAATCAAAACTAGAAAAATATCAATACATTAGCATTATTAATATCACAAAACTATAAAATTAACTTAAAGGTAACATTAGAAGAACTAATTGACCTGCTGTAGGTTCATGTTTATTTCGCGTTTTTTATGACGAAAAAATAATATGTAAAAACATGTCCATACAAATGATAAAAGTATTGGAATTACAACCGCTAATTTTTTTTAATTTTTATATCACCATATTTTTATTTAAAACGTATTCTTTTCTCTCGCTTCGTCCGCCATTACTAGCTTAAAAAAATCTCCGGTCGGGCCGCAATGCATTATGGGATACGCTGGGCCGGGAAGGAACCATCAGACCTGTCCTTCGATTCGGGGAAAAAGAAGGACGTATTTGTCGGACGCATCGGAGGAGTCTTCCGTTTTGGACGTCCTTCGTCGCGGCGCTGTGACGTATGCGGCCGACAAATTCGACCTTCGGAGGACCCGTCCTGCCGTTTTGGACACAGCCTAAGTCCTCCGCCCCTCTTAGACTAGCCTTTAGCTCGTCAGTCCAATCAGAATGACAGAGTCTCCAAACTGAGGCGCTTCACAGAGCTATCTACAGCAGGTAAGATAGTAACTGCTCATATTTTTCTGCAAAGCATGACTTTAAAAACATCTGAGTGTGGTTTTAATTGTTTTGTTGTAAATGTGTTGGTATGTTTATTAGATGTGAACTGTGTGCAGTAAGTATCTAACATGTAACCAGTTTGTCCCAGTCTGTTAATGACTGAAACTGTGGAGCAGCTGAACTGGTTTGTCATCCTGTTTCCAGTCTGAGTGTTGTGTTTTCTCTGGAAGCTGGGAGTAAAGTGAGAAGGAACATTTCATCCTTTGCCTGCTTTAAGCTAGACACAGCTCTTGTGGCTTTTGTATCTAGTCACAGAAGAGGGGAGAAAGTCCTGCAGAGAGTCTAGAGCAGTCTTTAGAGCAAACAGGGGTGTCCTCATCATGCACCGGACTCACCCAACAGGGCACGCACAAGTTCGGAGGGGTACGGGTGGGCAATGGACCCACGGAGGATGAGGCTGGCATCATGGACCACGACCAGCTCTCCCAGCACTCAGACGAGGGAGACGAGGTGGGCCTTCTTCATTTAATTTATTTACCATTGTTACGTCCTAACCTTTGTCATCCATTAACACTATCTGCTGTGGTAGACCACAATGTGTCCTAAAGCAACATCAAATATGTGTTTTTTCTTCAGTAAATCAGGTTTTCTGTTTTAAATTAGAGATCAGAGTTATCTGGACACAACACTGTAAACAGCAGCAGTCCAAGGAAAACATTAGAGTGCACACAGGTTGTTTTTATAAGAAATACCAGAGTTATTTTTTCTATTTATTTCTCTTTTCATAAATAGGGTTTGGTTCTTCAGTTCTCCTTAATAAATATCCAATTACTAATGTTATGACAGCAAATGTCATGGTTGGAATGTAATAATTTAGCTGTTTTCCATCATGTTGGCTCCTTCTTTTAGCTACCAGTTATAAACAGGCCTGAGTGTTCATGTAGAAATAATTTGGATGAAACCCTGTAGATATGTATCCAGTTACTGAAACAAGTACTAATTTAGATCTTTTGAAGTGGGAGTCTGTTAGTTTACAATAATGAATATCTTACTTGCTGTAGATAGCTCTGTGGGTGAAAGAAACCAACCCATTCTCACTCCCGACTCGTCAACAGATTGACACTTGGTCAGGTAGCCCCCACGCCACGTGTCACTTCTTTACGAGATGAGGCGGAGGAGGACTAGCACGTTGTCATATTTTTTTAAGAGTAGGAAATGCATGAAGCTACCCCTCCCAGACCCAACATTTAACTTTTATTAGCCCTGTACAGCCTGTCCCTGACCCCAGAACCTAAAATTAACATTAACCCTGATCCCTCATATCAACCATTTTTGGAAATTAGTGATGTTTGATGCTGCCAAATTTCTTTCTGATACTGATACCAAGTAAAATGTGTCTGGTATCGGCGATACTGATCCGATACTGATACTTTGTGATAACACACTTAATGTGTCTGGTAAAAATCTTAAAAATTAGTGTTTTTCAAATAACCACTTTATAAATAATACATGACATAGTAATTATTTAATTTAAAAGTCTTTCTAACCCTAACCCTACATTTGTTTAGCACAATTTTAAATTCTTATTTTAAAGAAATATAATATTTTTTGAATAGTGACTAAAAGTGAAAAACAATCCAAAAAGTTGTTACTTTGTATATTTTCAGTTGTTTGTGTGTTTACAAGAAGGTCCTTGACCAGAGCCAATGCTGTTTGGGAACCTCTCGACTAGAATGTGATTACAGTCACTGAGACGAGGCAGATTTTATGTTAAAATGACCTGCCGTACATCTACAGACTGACTGAACACGTGCTACAGACTCAAGCAGAAGAAAAAGTAGCTCCCTCAACTACATGTGATTAAAACAAGATGGGAATAATTTAGTTATTTTCTATTTTCCTGTTAATGATATAATATGTTATAATATGATTATATAATATATAATTATGTGAAATAACTAAAGTATCATAGTATTTATATTTAGATTTTAGTATCGATTCTAGAACATAAAGTTCTGGTATCAGTAGTATTGATATTTCAGTATCAATCTGCACACCACTAATGAACATGTAGATAATGTGTGAGAACTAACCGTCCCAGAGCCTAAATTTAACCTATATTAGCCATAAACAGCCCATCCCCAACCTCAGTCCCTATAATCAACCATTAATCCTGATCCCTCATGTTAACCTCAGACCCCTAATCCAAACAGCCCTAAGTGGTCCACCCTGGAGAAGCCGCAGGCGGCAAGGATTGATGTGAGGGGGTACCTGACGGGTCAAACGGTCCCTGAACAGGTGTCAGTGTGTTAACGAGTCGAGAGTGAGAACGTGTTAAAGAAACAGTTTTATAAACATCACAGTTTTTATTTCACTGTGATTCACTTTGTTATTGTGTAAAGACTGATTCAGCTTCACACTTTTGTTTTCCTCTTTTCAACATTTTTACTACTAAGTTACTTTTCATAAACCTTCAGCTTACATGTGTCTTATGATTTATAACTGCCATAACTTTTAACATTTTTACAATAAACTAACTTTATAAATACTTTCATGGAAACACGTTAAGATCTTCGGTCCTTAAGTTTTTAGCTAGCGTTTTGCTATTCCTAGCCTTTAGCCATTGTTTTGCTAAATCTAACTTATACCTATCCTTTTCTGCATTTTAGCTTTTGCCAATTTTTTTTAACTTTTTTTAGTTACTTTTGTGTTTTTAAGGAGTGTTTTGCTAGTTTCAGCTTTTACCAAGTATTTTGCTACTTTTAGGCTTTATCTACTTTTCTACTACTTTTAGCTTCGAACAAACTTTCTGCTACCTTTAGCTTCTAGCTAATCTTTTTAAGCTTCTAAGCTTTTTGTTACTTTGCTAGTTCTGTAGATTTAGTTATTTTTAAGCACAAGGACCAGCTAACTCTAGCCCTTTCTGTGCACCCTGGAACATTTACTGTAATAATCACCAAAATATCACCATATTTCTGTTAAAGTAATCATATTTGATAGTGAAGATTTATTAAACAGAATTCACATAAACTGACATTAAAGTTGTGAGGTTGTTTTAGATGGCAGCTTGTTGGACAGCTGTCAGAATTAAACTGTTTCTTCAAACTGATGCCGTTCACAGAGCTATCTACAGCAGGTAAGATATTCCTTGTTCATAAATAGTCTACAGAACCACAGTAAAAGATCTAAACTATCATTTTAAAAGGAATTAAACAAATAAACCAGGCTTAGGCCACTTCTGTCATCTGAAACTAACATCCAGATGTTTTGAAAACTTGGATGAAACTCTGTTTCTGCTGCTGACCTTTGACCTCTGCTTATTTTCAAGCACTCAGAAGAAGAGCCGGTAAGAGCAGAGTTGTTTGTCATCGTAGTGTGTTGGAATGCTGTATTTACTTGTATTTATTTAGTTTTACATAGTTTTTCCAAAGTTTTAGATTTGTTTAAACACTACTTTTTTGTTGTGCCTGTGTGTGCATGTGTTTGTAACCATTTTGCTTGCTGTCCAACACAAAAGGCTAATAATGTTTCTCCAAATCTGTGTGTGTTTGTCCTGTTAACACAACATCTCACAAACTGAAAGCAGGAAACAATGACTTTGTCCGTTTACAATCGATGAACCTTTGGAGTCTACCCAAAACAAGATGGCTGCCACAGCTAAATAAACTTAGCTAACTTAAAAATGGTTATAACTCTGAATATTTTACAGACGTTGTGCTAAAGTTTGCTGAGGTTCAGTCACAACACATAATTTACAATCTCCAAAAATTGCAAAAGACAGAACATATTTTACAAAGTTTAACCAAAACTGCTATAACTCCATCATTTTTCATCATGCGATTAGTTTAACCAGGAGTTCTTAATCTTTTTGACCTCAGGGCCCAGTTTATTGAGCATAAAGTGACACCAGGCCCAGTCAGACATTACTAATGTATGGATCAAAATGATAATTATTATAAATCTTGGTTTAATATTTATTGTATTTACATTATAACTAAACTATCATAACTAACATAACTAAATAAAATACACTTAC
>NW_013953258.1:87423-94947 GCF_001266775.1 Austrofundulus limnaeus
AATTAGCACAGAAACAGTACTATATAACATTTTAGACACATTCTAGACAGTTTATCAGCTAAAAAAAGTTAATTTTGGGGTAAGTTACTCTTTAAGTTGCTTGGTTAATGGTTTTGGTATAAAATGGGAGATGTGGTTTCCTTTGAGAATTGCTTACTTTTGAATCTTATTACAAAAGAAGTGATTTTAAGCAGACTTGTTTAACATGTTTGTATCAAACGTGTCATGTTTTAAGTACTTTGTTGTTATTGATGCAGTCTTAATGGTCAAAGTCTCTACTGTTTGTTTTATGTTAAAAACATAGAAACAGTCCAGTGATTGCTCATTTCTTCAGCTCTGACCTCATGAAATACTTTACTAAGTTTGTGTTTCCATTAATGAGCGAGGTTAGCTGCCTCTCTGGTCTGTTTTTGATGGTCCCAGAACAAAAGAAAAGTCTGTAAACAGGAAACCAGCTGAACCATTGTTCCTACACAGCTGAACAATGAGAGCAACAGACGTTAAAAATATTTTCCCATCCATCCTCCTCTTGCTCAGGAAAGCTTTGACTCAGTCAGATGGAGAAAACAGAAGGATTTTCTTTGTTTTCACAAAACACAGTCAGGTTCCATGACTTTGATCCTGCTGATGGAAAAGAGAAAAGTACAGTCTGATCCTACTTAGAGGTCAAAGGTTAAAATCACAGCTTTGTAAGAAAGTGTAAAAAGTTGCATTAAAGGTAATTTCCTTTCTATCAAATATAAAGACATTACAGATGTTTGTTGGCTTCATCTGCTGGAATCCTTCAAAGGAATCACATCACCCACCTTCCAAACCAGACTGTAGACTAAAATCTTCTAATGCTGACAAACGATGACGAGTTCTGGTCAAAAACATGTGGAGTTTTATACAATGCTGCAAGATGTCACACTCAGAGTATGTCTCCTGAATGACTCTCAGCTACTACCACATCAAATTTTAGCTCAACATCTGTGAGATTATAATGAGCCCTGCACACCAAGCTGGGATAAGTAAGCAGGAGCCATATTGTTTTCATACTGTTTGTTTTTTTTTCAGTGATGTTTGGTCAACCGTAGCACAAAAACAGCTGCACCGATCAACATGAAATGAGTCAGGACAGTAGATGACTCTGACCTACACTGCACCAGCCAACGGTTTTATGATAGACCCCATATTTGAGGAGGGGGCTCCTTTCAAAGAGGGGGTGTCAGGACATGAAAAATCACTTAAAACTCAGAAACTGTTCAACATAGGAGCTTCAGATTTCTGTTGTTGTTTAGCTCTGATGAAGCTCTATCCATCAGGCCCACCAATCAGTGCCCCCCCACCCCCCTCCAGGACCCCCAATTTATCTGAAAAAGGGGGTCTGGACATACAAAAATGGTTATAGCTCAAAAACTATTAAACATAGGAGCTTCAGATTTCTTTGGCTGTTTAGCTCTGATGATGGGCTATCCATCAGGTCAACCAATGCCACAAAAAAAGACCCCCCACCCAAACCACTACAATTTTGGGATGCACCTAGTAGCATGACATTTATTAGGAATAAAGACTTCTGAGGTGCATTTGTGCATGCAGGGGTCATTATGTTACCGCTGTGCGGTGTCTAGTTTGAGTAATAGCCATTTGTTTTGGTAAATTTTGGTTAGTTGAGGCATTAGGTTGACTCCATAAGAGATGTACATCCAGTCATTACTTCCTAAAAACGTTTAATCAAAATTAGTCCAGTTGTTCATGAGACATTTTGCTAACAGACTTGTGTACACACACAGAAACAAGCAAAAACAATATTCATCTGTGAGCAGAGGAGATGAAAACCAGAACCAGTCAAAGCAGGAGTAGAAGAACACAGATTCTCCACTTCACACTATTTAAATTACCAAGTTACTATAACCTAAAACGCTTTATTAAGTGCATTTCAACACTAAACATTTAGTGAGTGCTTCAGGACAATGACTTAAAACCGTGAGCTATGAGCAAAGAGAGACTTTACTTGTTAAAAGCTCTTTTATTAGTTTATGGTGAGCAGATTTTATTTTAAAAGATTCAGAGAAAAAGTAAAAGAAAACCTCATTTCATTCTTACTGTAAAATCTTCTAAACAATTGAAGAAGTTAGAAAACAAATCATACTGGTAGTCAAATTAAATTAGTTTTTTTCTCTTCTTTAATTTCGATATTTTCCAATCTTACATTTCTGAGTTTTTCTGTTTTGTGTTTTATATACTTTACTCTCATCACTCTTTAAAACATGTAAAAATAAAAAAAGGACATTTTGTATTGCATTTTTTTATGAAAATACTTTTTATTTGCTGCTCCACAGTTTAATTTTGGAGACGTAGCTGTGCACCAGGCCATCCACACCATAGAGTACTGTTTGGGCTGCATATCCAACACGGCGTCGTACCTGCGCCTCTGGGCCCTCAGCCTGGCTCACGCTCGTAAGGAACAGTTTGTAGATTCAGACCTGAGCTTTGCTCTTAATGAGGCTGACTGACGCTAACGTCTGTGCAAACTGTGTGTTTCATGGTGCAGAGCTGTCCGAGGTGCTGTGGTCCATGGTGATGCACCTGGGCCTGTCTTCCAGGAGCGGAGGCGGGTTCTTTGGCCTGTCAATCATCTTCTCAGCATTCGCCACTCTCACTGTAGCCATCCTGCTGGTCATGGAGGGACTCTCAGCTTTCCTGCATGCTCTACGTCTGCACTGGTTAGAAACACACAAATACAAACACACACACACACACACACACACACACACACACACACACACACACACATTTGTTCTTCTATCCTCATGGAGCATTTGTGTTGACTTTCATTCATTTCCAGTTGTTTCTATAGCCTAACCCTAACCCCTCCATTAGAGTCCTATCCATAAACCTAGCCTAAAATCAATTCACACCTTAGTCCTAAACTTAACCTCCAACCATGGAACCAGAACCACAGAACCACGTGACACCAGCCCTGGAGTTGGCGTGGGGTTGCACATATTTCCACGTTCAGTTGAGTTTTGATACATCCAGAGTTTTGCGTGGAGAATGACACACAAGGTTTTTGTGCGTACGCACCGTTGACACATGAGGCCCCTGGTCCGGGTGCTCCTTCTTCTGGAAAAGAGACAAAAAGAAAAAAACATGTTATTGATAGAAATATAAAAATATATAAAAATATATCCTACAGACTTGTAAACGTAAATGATCAGCACACAGAAATCATTGTATCAATGGATTGGTTGTTTTATTAAAATAAATATTGTAATAAATGAAACAAAGACAGAGACTTCAACTAACTGAGCTGAGTTAGTTATAATCCACTGCAGTACAAAATGATCAACAACAGGTCTAAAATTACAAGTCATTTAATAAATAACTATTATCTATAAAGCAGAGCACACTTCTTGTTAGAGGGCTGTAAATACACACTAAATTCACTTCAGTTTATATATATCACCAAGCCACAACAAACGTCTCAGACCTCTGTACACAAAACAAAGAAACCAGTAGATTACAAAGATTATTCACCTCAGCACAGTCTCCCATCCTGAGCAGCACACTGGTGACAGTGGAGAGGAAAAACCAGCAGAACCAGTCTCAGGATAGGTGGCCATGTGCCTCAGCCAGCTGGGTTTGTGAGGACAGGAAAGAGACAGACAAATACAGAAGGGCTGGTGTCTTCCTCTGGACGAGACGCCAACAATACATGTTGTTAATAACAATAATTACAACAAACCAACATGTAAAAAAGAAAGTAATCCTCAGTTTAGTTGGCAAACATCTAACAAAGGCCTTCCACTGATATTTGCACAATGACTGTTGAACAAACCAGAGCTGACACTTGAGTCAGTCCCACAGTGCAGTCCTCTAACAGGTTGTTGTGAGGCACAGAATCTGGTACAGGTAAGGTCCTTGTTTAGGATGTGGGGAGAGCTACATAAACAAACATGAGTTGTTGTTCAGTATAATATGATCATAGATCCAGCTTTAGTGTTTGCTTCATGATAGTTAAAGTGAACATGTCTGCTTACTGCTTTGAAAGTTTTCAAAGGTCTGACCTGATCACATTTAGTCAGAGCACCACACTCCACCAGCCAGTTTCTGTAAGAGATCCAACATTACAGAACCACCCTACCAAACCTTTAAATGTCTGCTAAAAGGAAGAAAAGGAGTGGTTCTGCAGTCTGACACATCTGGATCACATTCAGAAAGATTTAGTAAACATGAAGTCAAGCTCCGTCCTGCTGATAGACTCCTACACAAGACAGGTCAACCAAAAACATTTCCATAAATTGTTGTTCAAGTTTAACTTGTGCAACTAGAGTCTTACACCTTCTTGTGTTTATATTTGCCCTCTAACAGACGTGTTTGTTTTTCAGTGGAGTTGGACAGAATATGTCAACATGAAAGCTAGAAAAAACTATTTTACATCACATCACCTTAAATTTACCAGGGTTGTGTGAACCTTTTATGTCCACTCTATCTTTTCACATAAAGCTTTGTGCATAAAATAAACATGTAACAGGTGTGTAAGCATGAGCCCACATGTGTGTGTCTTCACTGTCAGCATCAAGAAGGTTAATGTTTTAGTTCTTCCATAGTGCACACACATAAGGAATGTTAAAAACATGACACTCCCCACTCAGCCAGGCTCCATCACCTCGTGGTACAGCTGTGGAATGTCAGATAGAAGAAAACATTACCACATATTGAACTGCAGCTAATAAGAGGTACAGCTGTTCAGTAATGACAGTGATATTAATGCATAAACACGTATACATCCAGAAAGACAAAAGAACATCAACACAACAACAAATGTTTGTTTTTTCTCTCAGTAGAAACCATTGGCTGTTCATTCATCAAGATTATGTCATTCTAGACAACTAAACTCTGTTTGTTTGTTACTAGTTTATAAATATGTTGCACTTATGGGCTCAACAAACGAGAGTGATGGCTGTCATTGCAACCTGGGTGAAACCCAACACGTGGGACGCGATAGTGATGGCAGCATTGTCCTCACTTCAACACATTTGATTGGTTCTTCTACTACTTCTTGTCAAGTATGATGGTGGTTGGCAAAACATGAGTGACGTGCATTACCGCCGTATAAACTAAACAAATCTTGTGATGCTAATGATACTGAAAAACAAACGCACACTAAGATATGAGGAAAAACTTACCAGACCACTTCACCATGCAGCAATGTGTAGCGTCTTTTTATGTGTATCTTAGTGACCTCTTTGTGAAGTGTCATAAAATTATAAAGTTTGACAGAGCTAATAATAGTGAAAGTGTTAGCTAACTGCAGTCAGTGGTGGGCAGCGCTAATCAAAAAATTAGCTCTGCAATTTCTAAAGCACTTACAAAAATATTTAGGTCGGCAACTTCAAAAATGTTTATGCCATAGAAAAACTAGCAGAAGCTAATTTTAAAGTGCAAGTTTCATTTTGACACTTACTAGCTGGCAATAATTCATGTACAATATATGTACAACACTGTAAACTAGCGGTGAATGAATCCTTGTACATCTTAATCCTACAACAGCTGATTGCTGGGGATGTGATTTCCTGAGACCTTTAGCTCCTGGTGTAAAAATTAAAAAGTTGTTGAGGATTACTAGTTCGGCTGCTTCTGTGTCTTTTTCTTTTGTTTGTTGTAGATTTGTCATTAAAGAAGCATCAATAAAGTAATTTAAAACTGTTTATTGGAAAACTGAAGCAATGCATTCTGGGTACATGACGGATTTGATTTGTGACGGGAAACGAAAGTATGGAGCACAGGAAACTATCTTCCCTTCAAAATAAGAGCTTGGATTTTAAACGTTTCCATGTAGTTGCTCCAGTTGACCACTAGATGTCAGTCTTCACCAGCATAACATCTTTAAACCATTTCTGAGTCTCTATCCCCGTTGGCCGATTGCTTTGACCAATTACGTCAAGTATTGAGCTCCAGTGTTTAAACTTTATTTTTTTAAAAAGGAGCTCTGATTGTAAAGTAAAATAAATCAATACATACAAAATTTTAGTATGGATTACAAATGTTAACTGTTTTAGCTGGGACAGGGAGTACTAAACATTGCCTTCCTGCTACGTAAGCAGACACAAAGCATTGTGGGAAATCAGAACCGTGACCCAAAGCAACAGTCAGCAGGATGTATACCTTCACAATAAGAGTGTTTATCTGGGAGGGGTGCTGTTGGATAGATCACATGTTGTGATTCATTGACAGTCATACCTTCTGCTGTTCAACATAATGATGACTGCTAGATAATTAGTTATTATTGGTACTGCTTTTTAATTTTAGAAAGCGCAAATCTGCTTATGAATTATAAAAATTAGTAAGACCGCTAAAGTGCAAACGAAATATTTAGGTCCACAATTAGTGGATTTGTGTTTTAAAGGACTGGAGCCTACCACTGACTGCAGTGTGTAGCATACATTGCAGCATCTCATTGGTCAGTCAATGAAAGCCAAGCTGATTGGTTGTAGTGCCATGTGACAGTGACAAAAGTTGAACATTTTTTCAACTTTCATGTGTCAGATCACAAGCACGCCCGTGCACGTCTACAAGCTCGAAACCCCACATGAACGAGTTTCGTTGGTCTCTTGGCTGGGCCTCATCGCCCAGGCTCCACAGGAAGTGAATGGAGAGGGAGCGACATCACTTCCTGTGTGTCGAGTCCATTAGTGTGAAACAGTAAACCTAAAAACTGCCTGCTAACAAAACCAACAGAAAGAAGATAAACACTTTGAACTGAAGAGCTGAAAAGAAGAAACTAGAGAAATGCCAACAGACAGAATAAATAAAGCAACAAAAACACCCCAAAACTTTTAAATTTTAAATTAAAAATTTTAGCTTTGGTCGTCTTTTTCCTAACTGAGTATGTATGGACTGAAGACGCAGCGGGCCGTAAATTATTGTAATTCCACCCTCTGCCCCTCCACAGCTCATATAAGTATATAAACAATAATAATGATGGCTGGATATTGTTTTTTTCCTTTTATTTCAGTGAAGGATTTGTGTTGTTGGGTGAAGAACCCACAAAGGAAAAATTTTTTTTTTTGCTCATGGTGGTGATAGAAAAAAGTCGTGAACATTAGCTGCATACTCACGTTCATTGGCTCAAACCAGCTGCTCTTCTAACTCTTTTCACAACAGGCTTTAGACAAAATAATCTTTTTAAACAAAATACGATGCAGCAGGAAGAGCTGTTCTGGTCCTGCTCCACAGTGGAGCAGGACCAGAACAGCTCTTCCTGCTCCACAGTGCTGTGTTGCTCCTCGTGAACAAACACTGTTGGTATAAAAACTGGACAACCAGTCGTTCACATAAACCTCAGCAGAGAGGAGCAGAGATGTTACTTTGGTTTGTTTTTACTAAGATGAGTGAATCTAAAGAGTCCTGTTCAAAAGAAGCAACAGTCAGTGTGTACACTCTACTGTGCTGCTCACTTTTCACACACACATGCTGGATAACTGAACACACACACACACACACACACACACACACACACACACACACACACACACACAC
>NW_013953258.1:95791-98719 GCF_001266775.1 Austrofundulus limnaeus
AAATGAATAGATAGATGAATAGATAAATGAATAGATAAATGAATAGATAAATGAATAGATAAATGAATAGATAAATGAATAGATAAATGAATAGATAAATGAATAGATAGATGAATGACAGTTGGAAACAAACAGAAGCTCATAGGTCAGAGCTCTGCATCATTTATAATCCAAAGAGACGTTTCTGCTCTTGGCTCACTAATGAAACATGTTCAGAGCTGCAAAATAAACTACAGCTGTGATTATCAACTGGTGGTCCGTGGGCCTTTTCAAGACCTTTTTGTGAACCTTTATGGCCAGTGGAGGTGACATAAACCTAAAAAATATATTGTGAATTTTATTATTTATCATTTTTACACTTCAGGACTGAAGAAAAGAAAACATATGACACAAGAAACACACTGGCTGTAGTTTATTCAGAAATTCATAAAAACTAGTACAGCTGAATCAGTCAGACATTTTTTCTCCTAATTCTTATTATTATGTGGTCCTAAAGGTGTTTTAAGGTAACCCTGATGGATTTGAGAGAAAATCATAGAAAGAAGTTGGATTATTTAGGGATTATTTAGGCTACAGGCTAGCACGAGCTAACATGTTTTACTTTTTGTATTAGTAGTGATGATCACATATTTACACACAGTTTATTAGTGCTGTGAGAATAAAAAACAAAACAAACAAAAAAATCTGTTATGTTTGGTGAAATTGTCAAAGAGCCACTGCAGAGGGACCACATGTGGCCCCAGAGCCGCAGGTTGCAGAGCCCTGGTCCAGTTGGATATCAGTAAGTGGTTGAATAAAAACTATATTTTTGGTAAAGAATGACTCTGCTGTACTTAAAGGACCAGACTTATAAAGTTTATCTTTAATTTAAATCTAAATTCTGACCTGAAACTCTTCATTGTGTTTAGAGTTTATAAAAACTCGTGCAGAGCTTCTCTTTGAGCTCGTTGCTTTCAGCACCTGAGCTGTGCTCTTCTCAGATGTACTGCTGCTGTAAACACTGGAGTGTTGTTTATTTTGGTAATAATCCAGACTTTGTAAATGTTTTTTATTTTCTGTTTCAGGGTGGAGTTCCAGAACAAGTTCTACTCAGGCCAGGGCTTCAAGTTTGTCCCGTTCTCCTTTGAGAGCATCATGGAGGGCCGATTTGATGACTGATCAGGTCCAGCTTTGGCTCCAGGAAAACATCAGTGTCCAGCCTTTGTGTGTCTGTGTGTGTTTGTGTTGTGTGTGTGTTGTGTGCATGAAGCCTGGTGCAGCCCTCTGTCGCCCTCTAGTGCTGTTCTGTCAATGAGCTCAGCGAACAAAGATGGAAACTGGAAAATTATTTTACAAGGTCACATCACCATTGCTCGTTACATTTATCGGTGTTTGTGTTCTCTATCAGGTTTATTTGTCCTGATGAAAACATCTAGATTATTTATTTTTGGTGTTAAAATAATTAAATAGGTTTTAAAGAAGTGTTACAATCAGTGTTTGTGTAAGTCATGATGAACAATGAAAGATTTGACGAATGTGTTGAAGGGCTCGTTTGGAATGAAAAATAAAAATAAAATCCTTTGTGTCATATCAAGTTTTACAAACACTCAAACATGTCTTTTGGCCCTTGTTGTACACTGTACTTTGATGTTTTTGTGTCATTATTTGGAGCGTTGTTGGTTCCTGTGTGTCAGTTAAGAGAGTGTTGATGTGAAAAACAAACTATAAATCATAAAGTGATATTAGTGATCTGTGATCTGAAAACTGTTCTGGTCAGTAATAAATAATAAAGTGTTATCTGTGGCTTCATGTGTGTCCTGTCTTTGTAAAGGTTGGTTGTTGGTCAGTGCTGGGGAGGACATGACTGAGAGTTTAGGGTTTACACAATGATGGGAGGCAGCAGCTTCAGCAGGGAGCTCCACACCTGATCAAACACAACCACCTCCTCCAGCTCCTCAGGTGCTCCCACACCAGCAGAGACATAGAGTCCAGTGTGTCCTGGGTCTTCCTCAGGGTCTCCTCCCAGTTGGACATGGCTGAAGCACCTCCATAGGGAGGAGTCCAGGAGGCATCCTAACCAGATGAACCTCCTCCAGCTCCTCAGGTGCTCCCAGACCAGCAGAGACGTAGAGTCCAGTGTGTCCTGGGTCTTCCTCTGGGTCTCCTCCCAGTTGGACATGGCTGAAGCACCTCCATAGGGAGGAGTCCAGGAGGCATCCTAACCAGATGAACCTCCTCCAGCTCCTCAGGTGCTCCCAGACCAGCAGAGACGTAGAGTCCAGTGTGTCCTGGGTCTTCCTCTGGGTCTCCTCCCAGTTGGACATGGCTGAAGCACCTCCATAGGGAGGAGTCCAGGAGGCATCCTAACCAGATGAACCTCCTCCAGCTCCTCTGGACGTGGAGGAGCAGCTGAACCTCTCAGCCTCTCTCTAGGCTGCTTGTATGTCAGGTTCTGTTGGTCACGACCCAAACTTCATGACCACAGGTATCTGTCAAACCCAACCAAGGCCAGCGGGCCACATCTGGCCCCAAAGATAAAACTTTAAATGTGAAATAGTTTTATAGTTTTTCTTTTGTCTGTATTTAGTGCATTCTTCTCTTGACAGATGGACAGCTTTTCAAGCTGAAAAATAAAGTTTGAACTTTTCAGTAATCTTTGATTTTGTTGGGGAAAGTCAATCAACTAATGATTATTTTTCTGCTTCCTCATTTTAACATGACAGATTTTTAGTGAGTGGTTTTTTACCTGATGTGCTGGATTGTGATAAAATGTATTTTTAAAATATCTCAAATTTACAAATTGCTGTTAAATTGTTTGATTGTTGTAAAGCATAAGAATTGATGCTAATGGGACTTTTAATCTCATTTTTTATTTGTCGTGTTATGAACGTTTGGCCTCTGGAGCCAGGCCTGGAGGTGAGGCACGATGGCGAGCGCCTGGTGGCCGGG